>NC_082341.1:33532098-33617098 GCF_027477595.1 Haemorhous mexicanus
AAGGCTGCCAGCTGAGATGAGCCCAAAAAAAAAAAAAGAGGGGCGGGAAGCCCCCCACGCACCCTTCCTCTGCCACATTTGATGTTTGTACTGCGGGCAGCGTACAGGCACAAGCCTCTCTGGCTGCAGCCTCCTCCTCCTCCTCCTCCAATGGCACCCTTGCGCAGATTATTTGGCATTGCCTTCCCATTTCTCTTAAACCACACGGCAATTTTATTCACTGGGAGACCTGGACACCTGATACACCAAATGGAAAACCTGCTGGGCTGTCCCTGAATATGATTTGGAGATGACCAAGAGGAAAAAAAATAAAAAGGAGGAAAAAACCCCCACGCTCATTGTCTGGGTTTCTGTGCCGCTTTTGCAGAGTGCATTGCAGTGTATCTCAACAAAGGCTTTTGCTTGCCTTGGAGAGATGAAAGGGGGACATCTCCCTTCACTTCGGAGAGCCGCGACGCGCACACGGCATTATTGTGAAATACAACCTCGCTCGTACCCTGCAGCAGGGTTTGCTCCAGCAACGCTGCACTTTGGAGACCAATTTGTTTAGCTGATCACTGTCTCTTTGACGTGGCTGCAAATGTTACCTTTCTTTTTCAATCAAAAACACAGCAGGGTGTGCCATCTGTTTGGCACAGCCTTCCCTCTCTTCCCCGATGCCTTTTTGTGCAGATCATTTTACATGGCAATTTGCACGGATCTTTTATACCTTGATTTTGGTAAACATTTCTGCTTTCTTTTTTTAAATAACATGTCGCTCAGCTGAGTATCTACAGTGTTAAAAAAAAAAGAGGGGATAAAAAAAGCAGTGGGATCACAGGCAGTAAAACAGAATAAAAAGTATTTTTAAAAAAATATTTTCGGAGCAAATGGCTGCCTGTCATTACATTGATTATTTAAAATAGACATGTTTACCAAGACTGGCTAACGCATTTTACACTGCTGTGTTCCACATCATTTTCCTCCTTATATTTTACCTGGCAGGCACAGCTAATCAGAAGATTAATTTAACCATTTGAAAGACCTTTTTAAAGCAGGTTAACAAAAAAATAGCCACCGTATTAAATTGTCATTATATAACAAAAGCTAGCAGTAAAGCGGTTAACTATTTTTGCCCCAGCTCAGATGTTGCTCAGAGCAATGAAACCCTCTAAAGTAGGAACAGATGATCAGCACCACAAGCCGAAGCCACGGGGATGCTCATGGAGTTGGGAATGCTTTGCGGCATACAAATGAATTATCCTCATTCTTCTCCTGCCGAAGCATATAGGCCAGACCTCATTAGGATTCAATATCGCTCTGCTTTTCTAATGTTAATGTTCCAGTTATATAAGAAATGTGAAAAGGGGCTACGTATGGGGGAGGCGGGGGGGAGCTGATGCCACATTTATGGTCAACACGATGCTATAATTTGAAAGGCACAGCTTCGTATTTTTGAGGAAATTACTGTGGTTTCCTATCTTCTCTCTCAGTCCTAAAGCAGCATTTTGTCCTCTCCTCCCTCTAATAAGTGCGTTTCAATGGTGTGCCTATACCACAGTTACAGCCACTGCAATAAGAGATTTTATAGCTTCGTTTTGGTGGGGGGGAAGATGCTGTGACTAAACATTAGATTGTGAAAGCTTGGAGTGCATTTTGCTGTGAAAGGAAACATTGCACTTTATGTTAATAAACAACTGTAGGAGTTTTCACCATCCAGGAATAACTCAGACATTAGTCTGCGTTCCTTTGTCTGGAGAGTAGCAAGCAGGGTAATGAAAACAAAACCCGCCGAGACATAAAAATACAATTTATACCTTTTTATCAAGCAAAGAGAAAGTTGGTTAACGTTTGAAAAGGGAGCAGTAATGTATATTTATTGACAATTTTATTGTAATAATTAGATGTTTACACAGTCTGGACATTGTGGCTAAATCACTTCCAGCATGTTTATTTGTAAAGGGCTGTTTTCAGGGCAGTGCAGTAGGCTCATTAAGAAGACAGACTGTATTAAGATTCAAAGAAATTATTACTTCCCAGGCTTTGCTTCACTGGTTTGGATTTAGAATAAAATATAAAATAATTTTGAATAAAAAAAAAAGAAAAAAAAAAAGAAAAATTAAAACTGCAACAGCAATACCATCTAAACACCCAGCAGACTGGAAATGATTAAGTAAAATTGAGAATATTTTCTCCTGTAATAGCAATTTCATCTTTTTTTGTTCTAAAATAATCTGATATTGTACATTTGAAACAATACACAATATTGTGGATGCCATTTCCAAGTGTCACTTTGTGGCTCTTAATATATATCACTTTAACACTTGCATTTATTTTTGCACTCCAGCTAAATGACTAAATGATATTTAAGACATATTTAAGATATATTTTCCTCCTTTTACTTTATTTTTCAGGCAGTGCTGTTAGTCCACCTTTAAGAAGTCTTTACCCAGCATTTGGTTTATACATTTATTTGATGTGTAGGTGTCTTTTTATTTTCCTTCAGCCCAAGAAAGATCACTTTTTACTACAAATCCTCAGAAATGTTCACTATTAACCTGGAAACTATTGCATGCTTGATTTTTTTTTTCCCATAGGCAAAAATAACGAGTGAAACTTTAATACTTATTTTTTAGGCAGAAACCTATTTGGGGGCTTCTTCAATAACCAGTTTAAAGCGATTTGTCTGATCTGGAGTGAATTTTACACATGCCAAGTGTGCCTAAACACGAACTACAGATTATTCTGGTTTTACAAAGGTAAGAGAAAGGAAGGCAGCTGAAATTGAAAGAGCTCCCAGCAACACAGCCTTGACGAGCAAGTGCTTCTACATCAAGTTAAGAGCACTGTCCTGCATTTAGTGCAGTATCCGTTTTAAAATTTAAAATGTCTTTAAAAATTAAGGCAGCAAATAGGCTATAATGTTGCTCCTGTCCAAGTATGTTTCCATTACAATTAAGAAATCAATATGCAGTATTTATTGCTGAAAGATTATGCATAAATAGGAGCACATAAAAGGTACTGTTGCTTAAACCTTCCTGGCTTTCCTTTAGCTACTGTTTAGCCACTTTTCCCCAGAAGCCGACTCATTAAATGCCAGCCAGTCCATTCCATATAAATGCTGTACGCTCCCTGCTCTCACAAATAAAAACAAAGATGATAAAAGAAACGGATAAAGAGACGTCAGCTTGCAAAGAAAATACTGGGTTATATTTCCTGAGAGCTGCACAAGCCAACTCACAAACTTGAAATATTACAGATTTGGTTTTACAAGTCAATCACAGCAATATATTTGGCCTTGTAATTACTGTCAGTTTTGACAGGGAAGGCAATAATTTTTTTTCCTGACATGTGAGTTTCAATAAAATCAGGTAGTCACATCACAGAACACTTTCTTACAGAGAATTAAAAGGACTTCTCAGAGAGATAAAGAATACTGCCAGGATTAAATATATGTCATACATTCAATTCAAGAGTATGGGGGAAAAAAAGGGGAGGGGGGGCTATCCTTACATATGGACCTGATCCAAAGCCTATTATAAGGATGAGAATGTTTCTATTCACCGGAGGGAACTCTGGAAAAATCCCTTTCTGTTCTCAGAACAGACAACAGACAAAACTGAAGGCTATTTTTATCTTTTTTCTATTTCCTAAGACACCCAACTGGTAAATTAAAATTAACTACCTAAGGTGAATAAATGGCTACAATCTGAAATTGTAGCTATTTTGCTTTAAAAAAACGTGAATTAAATGCTTTCCATTTCAATTAGAATCAATGTAACACTGTAATATACTCAAAATTGGTTAGGATCTGTCACAGACACACTTTGAGGTATATGATACTTTAAAGAATCCTTTACCTTTTGAAAAATACTCTAATTGTGAACCAAATTAATTATTGAGGTTATGTGCTAATAATCTTGCTGGGTAAGAAATAGTGAGCTTGGTTCCTCCTTGGAGATTGTGGAGTTGCAGGAGGAAAAGGAACACGTAAACCCACAGAGTGGCAGCACTTTGAGTGCACCAGGCAAAGAATAAGACTGGCCTTGTATTTATTCTGCCATTTCAGAACAGTGTCAGCTCACCGCTGACTTACAGAATTGCAAAAAACTGGCCTGGAACAGACCTTAGGAGGTGATTTAGTACATGCCCCAACCCCAAGGCAGGAATCGCCATGGTTCAGTCATTCCTAGCAGGTGAGTTCATTCCCTGCAGGTTCTCCAAATCCTCCAGAAATGGAAATCACAGAAACTCCCCAGGCAACCAACCCCAATGCTTCACTGCCCTCACCACTGGAAAGCTTCACCTTGTGCCTGATCCGCCTCTACCTGGAAGCAATGTAAACCTGTTATTTCTTGGTGTCATCCATGATTAACGTGATCCCATTTAGCAACTAGGGTTGTAAGACTGACTGAGAACAAAAGGCCACTCAGGCTTTCCTAACATGAAATGGCACAAACGATAAAAATTACCAATTTGGAGTTTCTTCTAAAGCCATGTCCTCTGTCACCCACCCTTCACTGGGGACGGGTGGAACTACACCCTGGGCAGACCGGAGCAGACACTGCACAAGTTCCTGGCAAGGAGCTGTATTTCCTGCTACTTTCAGAACCTGCAACTCCATTAAGTTCTCAGGATAGGACTTAATTATGAGAGCAATAAATTTGGCCTAGAGAAAATAGAATATACTAGGAGACATAGAGACTGTCAGTGGCCCATATACAGATGTTATAATTCTGTGTCAGTATACTCATATAACAAGATAAATCCTCACTATTATAGACTTATTCCTTGGCTGAGAGGAGAGGCACAGCCAAAGCATTAATCTGCCATTGACAGCTGTCTATAATAAAGATTCCTGATATATTGTACTTGCCCCCATACAATTCCGTTTTGGTAGAGAAATGGAGCAGACAATGAAACGGACAGGGTCAAACACAACTTTTCTCACATCTGGCAGACCTGCAACGTTTTCAGAAGAGTAAAACCCAATTAATCCTGGTATAATCAATCAGACCTCAGCACAGAGTGTACAGATCGTCAGGGTGTGAACTGGGAGTTCAAAATGAGTAGGATGTAAAATACTTCCATCTGGTTACGAGAACTATCTTATGCCAAGGAGATCTTCTCTGGAGATCAAAATCACCAAAGCCATTCGCTTTGTGCTCATAATACTCCCTGTATTTGCTAAATGCTGGGTACAGAGTGATTTTGAACATCAGGAACCACTTCACAGATAAATTGGCACCCTGTATCCAGGTGGTTAACTGATGGTTAGCACTATACTTCAAACTACAAAACTCAATTTTCCACAATATTAACAATTCGATTCTAAATCCTGTATCTCACAAGTAAGAAGTTGCAGGAGCAGTTGCAATAAAGCCAAGGGAACTATGTGACTAGTTCTTACTCTTGTCAATGAGGAGTTAATACTGTGCCCTTAAGAATTACCTACATAACTTTTGCAGAGTTAAGGGGGGGTGTCACATGGCTAAATTCCCTTGTTTTAGACTATACATGAAGACCTGACTGTTTTCAAGAAGCAGAGAGGGGAAAAGACAGAAGATGTTTGTGTCATTGACAACTGCCTGCATTTCAATTTTTTTTCTGTAATAGCAGCAAAAATGACAACACTCAGGATGAGCAGGACACTCACAAGCCCACAGAGAAGGGAAGGACATACACTACAAAGTATTATGATGAATGTAGTCTGAATAGCTACTGCAATTTCAGTTAATACATTTAACAAACAGTATGTCTATTGTTACTGTTAACTAGACAAAGTTATTGAAATAATTGTCTGCGTTATTACAATTAACTCATAATCAAACACTGCTTATGAAATGAAATATATGTGGCCTCAGCTGCTCCATACTCTGTTCTGTGATCCCCGTGAGTCACCCTGGTCAGTTTTAGACTGAATTACTCTAACACATATTCCCCATGTTTCAGACGTTATGACATCTAAGCAAGGGTATTTTGCATCAAGGCCTCCTTTACATAAGCCAGAATGTGCAAAATAGAATTCCACTGAAACACATTATCATTACCATTTAATGAAACAGGCATGATGAAATCCCTTTGTGGTCCAAGTGTGCTTCTTGAAATCATCAGCTAGTCTGAGGACCCACAAATGGGAACATATCACATCATGGTTTTGTACGCCATTCTGTCAAATCAGGCTATAATTCAGAACCCTGATCCACACCTGATGGACAAACACCTGCATACATTTCTAGTTCATTGAATTTATTAGAGATGCTCAGAAGAAACAGGGCAGCTGAAGGACCTGCCTAAGATGATATCAGACATAGATCAGTAAGGCTCAGTTTTCAGCTAAGGGCCAGACATGCAGATCTTTGTTCTCCTCTGCTTGCCAAAGCCTGACAGAAACCACCACTGTATGGATTCAGGATCCCACTCTCAAGTAGCATTCACATAATCTGCACCTGAAACATTAATTTGACCCAGTTCTGTCAAAATCTGATGTTTTAGGAAGGCATCTCATGGTACTTGTTCTGCTCTTCACAATTTTTTTTTAAGTAAATGAATGCAGGAGTAAAATGAAGACAGAGTATTCAGAGAAATACAAATCATAAACATGCTAAGTGAGAGAGATTATTCTGGATGATGCCTCTGCATTTTGAACTTTCACTCACCTGAAAATTTACAAAGATCAGAAGACAAGATGTTTGTTTTCTGAGCTCTGCCTTTAAAGCAGTACCAAACATATTAGAGGGAGGCAGCTCTGGTCACAAGTCAGTAATGACCTATAGGTGACCTTGGGTGGCTACCACAGGACAGCTAGTAGCTGAATAGGTAGTCTCAGTGTGGAAGTGGTTAAGCATACTGTGTGAGTCTGAGAATCAGAAAAAATGAATGGAAAGGAAGCTAGTTAGTTTAGAGACCTTCCAAGGCAGTTCTCACAATTGCTAATGCGGATTGCCTATTTTTCAGTCAAGTAACAGAACTCTAGATGTACAGATTGTTCAGTCCTTCCCCTTTCATTAGGGTCTAATACCCTAAAACTAAGCCCAAAATCAGCTTGAAAATAAGAAAAGAAGTTTCAAAACATTAGTCTGGAGTATTTTACACACAAGCAAAAATTACTGTCAAAAAAGGCACAGATTTTGATAAGATACTGCTGACACAATGCACTAAAATGGTGGGAAATTACAAAAGAGGAGGTAATAGAATAGAGCCTTTCAAGAACTGTAAATAGTTGGGGTTTTTTTAAAGCTAGAAATGCCTTTTTTCTGTGGTAAAGGTAGTGTGGCCATTATGAGCATGTCAATGTAAACACCAGAAAGGAGAAACCAGCATGGAAACAAGATTGTAAGTGACGATATAATAAAATCCACTCCTTCCCACACACACATGTGCATTCATGCCTGACTGCTTTTAATTTAAATATAAGGAAAGAATGGCAGTCCTCTTGGAAGAGAGCAACAGAAACGGAAGATGCTTTCCTGATGCCATGTGTCTGTTTACAGATTTCATCTTTTCTTTTCCACACTGAAATAATTCTGAGGCTGAAGACCACCAATGAACAAAGTGAGTAGCCCACGCCTGTCAGACTGTCTGTGCTCTGCTCTTCTCATGCTGACCATATTAGATCTGACTATTAAAAAGCAGCATTGGGCCATGTCAGCTCTTGGGTGAGAGCCTGCCAAGGCACAGTCCATGCTGCTGGCTTTTCAAAGATTGATAATGATCCTGTGCAACACTTTTTTCCTTTACCCCAGGCAGTTCTGCATGGGGGTCAGTTCTGGGGTGCTACATGCTCGTCTTGTAGCATGAGGTGTAAAACTAAAGTCCTTATTGCCATGGCCATTAAAAATCCCACAGCACTATTTACAAGTATGGAAGCAATTATGGCAGATTGGAAGTGGCCAAACTGGTAATTCTCTTCTGCCAACATAAATCCTCCCACTGTAACTGAATGTGGGTTTTTTTTTCATCTCACAGCATAAACTTTAAAGTGTTGCTGTAAAATGCTCATTAGCCAACAAATCTCTTTATGGAGTAGCACTTGCTTTACAATAGAGGGTGAAAGGAAGTTTGCTCTATGGGTTGTGAGACAGTGAGGATACTTTAGGATAAAAGCTCCAACATATCAGTGTGCTAAAGCAGAAAATTAATAGAGATAGATTGGTTTTTAGTGGCATTTGAAACTATCTGCCTCTTCATCTACCAGCAGCTTTTCTTCTCAGACTGCCTGCACTATTGTACCTTATTCTCAGACACATTGCTACAAGATGACACCTTGGATTTTTAAGCTTTTCTTGTTAATTAAAAGACTTGTCCTCCCAAAAAGATGGGAAGAAGCTGACAGTTTCAGTTTTAAATTTGACTTACGTTAACATAGCTTTCAGGTGCAGAGGTTTTTCCTCTACTTTGCTTTGAACCCAGCAACTGAATTTCTATGAATTTCTCTGTGTGATAGTTTGGACTGACAATTCCAGACAGCAGAAACAGAATTGTCTAGATCCCATTACAAAATCACTCCTAAACAAATCTGTAAAAGGCTATGATATAACAATTCATGGGTTATCACTGCCTGATCTGCTTTACAATTAAAGGGAAAATAAAGACATATATTCCTTAGCACAACATAGTTGGATAAGAAAAGCTGCATCCCTTTCACTCGCACATCCTGCCACCATCTAAGTCCCCTTCTTCCTGCAGGATGGAAAGATGAGTCAAGTCACAATTGCATCCCAGAAGTACCAAATCCTGTGCTTACACGCAGCTTGAATCCACAATTTTAAGTTCATAATGTGAACCTGACTGATTCACATTATGAACCAGTCAGGTTCCCTCACAGTAAGACAATGGATGTTGGGAAGGAAATGAACTCTAAAACAGAGGTGCAGATTTGGCAGAGCACTCCTTGCTGAGCTTAGTGTCAGATTTCCTAAATGAAGATGGAATTAGGAAGACCCTGTCTGAGAAATATCAGTTTCAGGGAAACCCTGAGAGATGAAGGTCTTATAGAGTTCATCAGTACTTCATGCCATGTAAAGTTGTTTATGACGTGTCCATGCATATGCTTATTCCCACAGTTACGTACTAACAAATTTTTCATCAACTTGAGTGAGAGATGAGAGAAGCTTCAAATGGCTCATGCTACTGAAGAGCACACCACTGTCATCTACCTGGGTACTTTCACCACATATTAGTATTTTACAGCTTCCCTATAGCTCCCACTGAACTTTATCAAGCCAGGATTCTAATTTACACCCACAACTTCATTTTGCTTTACCTGAGATAGAAAAATGGATTTCTATCATTTGGCTTAGAGAAATAAGAGCTGTTTTTTTGTTTGGTTCAGCTTATGGAAATAATTGCATCTCCTTCAGAAAGAGGACAAAGAGCATTCAGAAAAAAAAAAAGGCACTTTGGAACTGTATTGTCTGGTTTTGAGTTATTGTTTGAGATCCTGATGCAAAAGCAAGTGAATTCAATAGCTTCTCAGTTTCAACAGTCTTTGGATCACGTTCTAAAGGGTTATTCCTTACGTTCCTTCATTGATAATACTGTATCATACTCAGACTGCAGAGCCAAAAAAAGGAAATAAGTTTATGCATTGAGCTTTGAATTTAGAATGGGATCTTAATTAGCACTCACTTTCAGCTTAATTCCCTCACAGAAAGTTTTTATCCTTAATAGGGGAGCAAAAGGTAAGCTGAGCCATATCACTTCTCTAAATCTTATCCATACATCTTTCTGATAGAAGAACCAGTGCATGCACTGCCATCAGTACATGTAATTAGTGGCAGCATGCACAAAGAGGTATATCCTAACGAGACGCTGCAAAAATATGTGAATCAGTTATCTGCACACAGAAGCACATGAAAAGATACTACAGAGTGGCATGATTGTATCTGGGTGCCTCTGCTATAAAAAGCATTTGTATTACCCTTACTTCTCTGAATAAATTCAAATGACAGCCCCATTTCATTTCTTCATTCAGTCTGGAGGCCAGATGGCATTAGAATCATTTACTTCACCTTGTTGTGCTTAATTACTACAATCAACACACTATTTTCCAAATTAATCATAACAAAGTAATTTCATTAGTAACACAGCAGGCTGTTGAATTATTAGCATCATAACAGTTTGCAAACAATTAAACTTTATTTGAACCTTAAAAATTTGCAGAGTAGAACATTATTATAAGATCTAATGGCAGTACCATACAAATCCAGAACACAGCAAATAATCAAGTAAAACGCTGTACAATGTGAGAGTTACAATCACCTTTTTAAAATCCGCGCTCTCACCGTTCACAGAAAGGCAAGCACAATCTAAGCAAACAAAGAAAATTAAGCGATTAGCATCTTCTACCTGAGTTTTGTTTAACTTGTATTAACTGAGATTTTCTTATCCAAAAAAGGTTATGGAATTCGCACAGATTTAAAGTAAACCATTCATCCGTGGTCCATCGCTGGTTTATTCTGAGACATTACCAGTGAATTTCAGGACACCTTTCACGTTTTGAATTTAAGGCAGTTTATTTACTCACCCCTAGCAATAAGCACTAAGAAGGGGGAAGCCCTAAAAGAGAATTACAGACAAAAGCCACTTGATGTCTCTGGTTGTCACCACCCAGGAGAGGCCGCGCCGGGCATCTCTGCCCCTCATCGCTTGGGTAAGGACTCCCTCTCCTGGAAAAACGGCAGAAGCGGCGCGGGACAGCACGAAGGGGGAAGGGGACAGGGACGGCACCGGGACCCGCCTCCGCCCGTCCCACGAAAATCTGCTGCCACCCAGCGCCGCGGCCGCGCAGCGCAAGGGCCGCGCCGGGGCCGCCGCCGCCCCCGCCCGCGCCCCGCGCCCGCACCGAGCGCCCAGCGAATGTACCGCGTCTCGGGAGCGGGGGGAGGGCTTATTCCCTAAAAAGTACATGGTGGTGGTAGTGGTGGTAGTGGTAGTGGTGGTGGATTCGGAATTCTGTAATTAATAAAAAGCCATTTCGGTGGGCAGATTTATGGCGCTGCCATGTTAACAAGGGAGAAGGAGCGTTTCCAGCCCCGCTATTAACGCTTCACATTCTGTACACAATCCACCAGTACGCTTGACAAATTAAAGTAGTAAAAGATCTGAAGACTATAATCTATCATTTTAATGCTTCGCTGATAACACACAGAATCAATTCCAATGACTATCTCTTTAAAAAATTACAACAAAACTCGGTCCCGTTTGACGCCTATTAGAATTCAGTGTACCAGCAAGTACCATACATTAGCTAACACAGAGCACAACATCTTAGTTTACTGAAATGATCCAAATTCCGAGTTCAGGCTGACATTTCCTTTTAACCCACAGAGTCCGCAGGGTCCGCCTGAAGCATAAACAGCACAAGCAACTACACAGGGACCTGCACAGGCTCAGCAACTCAAAGGCTGGCCTGACCTGCCTCTTTGGCAGATTAAGGGTCTCACAAATCAACTGTCTGGGAGGACCCAAAAAAGTTGATCTTGCATGCTAATGGTAAAGTACATCTCCCAGAGTATGTAAAGTATTAACACTGACTTGCCCAACCACTTTGCACAAGTGGTAGTATTTTAGTGTCCCTTTTTATGTTTCAGTCAATGTTTTTGATTAGCCACAAAGTTCTGGCTCTGACACAAGAATGCAGGTAGCTGTTGCTAATCCACACAGGGTGAAGATGAAGATCTCTGTTGCACAACCTGTATCAGAATTCCACATACCAGCAAGGTATCCAGATTTGACTCTGCAAAAGTATCTGTAAGGTAAAATATTTCACACTACCACAGACAAAAATATTTTACCTGCAATTTATCTTGCGTTGACTTAGCAAAAATTTTAGGGTTTAATATATTTTCACAAATTTCCACAGAATTACCATGTCCAAGTCAGAATGGTACCACGACAGTATTACCACACAGGCCCATTTATTACATCAGTAAAATAATCAAATCTTCATTGTGTGTCAACAAAATAGTAATTAAAAATACAATACTAAATATATGAGAAAAATGAATCATTGGCTAAAGCATAACTTAAAAACATCTTGAAACAGAATACCCTGAAGACCTGAAATAGACATAAATTTCCCTCAACTTTCTGATAAAACTGCACAAGATATACAGTGAGCATTAAAAGGTTAATGCATGCCTGAATTGAATAAGAGTTTACCCTCAAAGCTCTGTGCAATTTTTCTGAATCTGCAGAAGCGGAAAAGAGCAAAATTCCCTGAGAGAACACAAACCTACAGCTATACAGAGTGCTGGTAACATGTTTAAAAAAGAGCAACAGGCACTATATGGCTGCTTGTGCCCCATATGTTAATTACCATCTATTAATTTCCTAGCATTAAAGTTCTATAAAAAGTGCCTAAGAAGACCATTTCCATAAAGTTATGATCAATTACAGTTTATAATGTTTAATGTACACGAGGCAACGATCTGACTACATTCGCTGAAACCGCAAAACGCGTACAGCAGAATCGTCTTCCAGAGGCTGGCTCTGTAAACTGCAGCTGCACACCACTCTTCATTTCAAGTGCAGATTTCTCCTGATTAGGGAGAGGGAAGTTGAAAGTTATCATCAACCAAAAACCCTCAAACATGCATATCAAACCCTGTCCAAATATCCATCCCCTTCCACAGTTTTCTGCACAGACAGATATATACGAATTACTAAAGTAACAAAACTAAATATAAACAACATCAATTTTATTTTTTAAAAAATTGGAAAAGGGAACACAGTTATTAAATATATAATCTTTTGTACCCTGTGGTTTAATATTTCATATAGAACCCCAGAAAAAAAAAAAAGTACTTTAATTGAACCTTCAATATATTTTGCCATAATCTTTATGTTAACAGGACTCCTACAAAGGTTCCAGGAAAGACATACTTATGAAACAGAGAACAAGGGAACATATAAGCCATTACAGAAGATTGGATTAAAATGTACTTACCCAGGCCTCTCAAATATCATACATCTCCATTATGTAGGCTTTAGGCACCAAGCCAATGGTTCCCTTCATTTCTCCTACCCACCAGCCAAATCTATTGTACTCCTAATTGAAAACAATACGCAGTATTAACCTTTGGTCTGATATAAATGCAATAGAGTTTTGTATGCAACTCCTTATGGATGCTTTCCCTTATATATAGTTATAATCATTTCAACTGAAAATTAAAACATTTTATCTTTTTGTTATGGGCATTCACATGCAGTTAGGCAAAGGCAGGAGGTAAATTTTAAAAAGGCCAGGCATACTCAAGAAAATTTCTTAATTATGGCCATGCTTCTCTAACACCTACTAAAAATAGCCGACCTCCTTATCCTCTGTTCATCAAAAATACAAAAACCTTGTCTTTGCTAAAATCTAATAGCACAACATTGACATATAACAATCAACAGGGGTTATTTTAGTATCACAAGCTAAACTCTAAGAAACTTACCATCAACTTATTTTAAAAACTACTTCACACAAATGTGAAGGGAACACTATATATCTAATACATAATATCTTTCTGTGGACAAAGTCTACTATTGCTTTAGGCTTGCAGAAAATTCTACAGCAGATCTCATATTCCTGACAGATGACTAATGTACTTCTGTTTCAAATATGTTTAGGCTTAGTGAGATAAATATGAAACAAAATGAATTATAATCATTTAAAGAAATAATATCTTCCAAAAGCAGTACTAAGTAAGAGTATTGCGGTATTGTGGTATATAATTATTGTAAAAATAAAATCATGTAATACTGATATGTAATTATTGTATATTGTGTCATGTAAGAGATATGAGATATTTTAAGATCAATCCTAACAATGGTTCAATAAATTGTAACAGCTGGAATTGCACATACACATATATTGAGTTACAAATGAAGCATTATTAAAACAGAGACCATACTCAAAACTGAATGATTAGCAAGACAGAAATTACTTTGGAACAAATATGCAAAATAAAAAATACAGAGATATCTCTGATAAGCAGCATCTGCTTCCTGCTACGCTGCTCTTCTGATGAGAAGAGGAAAAGGCTCTAGAATTTTGAATTACTGGTCCTACTGAGATGAAGCTACTATTTTGAACAGTAGGTAAAGTTTTTTGGTTATAAATAGCCAAGTGGAGCTTAAGGGTTAATGGCGTTTCATTAGAGCCCGAGCTATAATGATTTTCTGCTGGCATATTCAGCCTGGTCAAGAGTTCTCTGGGGTCCTATGAGGTGCTTAGTGTACTCAGCTCTCTCTGTGCTTAACTATGATGGCCTGCTTTCATGTGGGCTTTTTTCTTTGCCTTTTTTTTTTTTCCTTTCTTTTTTTTCTTTTTTAATGCTTGCATGCAAGCACACACAGTTTTGTATTTTCTAATTGTGGAAGGGTGAAGATTAGTCTTCAATTAAACATTTTCTTCCTTTGCTTAACAATGAATTGGTAATGTAAAAGATTCTATCCTACTATGCATTAAATACTGCAGTAAGTGTGATTTAAAGGAAATCCACTTAAAAAACAGCAGGAAAACCTTCATTTATTATGGGAACATGCGAACAAAAAAGCTGCAAAAATAATTCCACCTTCTTCTCCCTTCCACTGCAAAGCAGACTGCTGGGGATGGGTTTGGTCTTGAAACTCTAGAGGTATCTGAACCTGATCTTCCATACACACTGCTCTCCACAGAAGTGAATAACATTTCCCATGAGGCTTCACATTACACCCCAAATCCTTAAAGGCGAAACAATACCCTGACACTGAGGTTTATAATCTTCCAGATCAGCCTGTTTTAAAATCTATACTTTATCTCACAATACAGTGTTTAAATATACAAACTAGATTTCAAGACTGAAGTGGGAAATTGCTGAAAGGAGCAGCACTCACGTATACTACTGGAATCTCAGCAATAAATCTCTCCAAGAGAAAGCAACAAAAGATTTTAAGCTGCTACACGGAATTCGCACAGTGACTGACAAGAGTGATTAAGCAAGTTTTGCTAGACATCAGCCAAAAAAACAAACAATACATGAAATGAGGGAAGTGGCTCAGTTAAGCAGTCATTAAACTGCATATGACAAATGGCACAGAAAAAGCTTGTGGATTACATTATCCATTGAAAATGTTCCACTTAGCAACACTACATGGACTTAGAAACAATTGTTTTTAAAGAAACAATTCAGATTGCTCAAATTAAAATTAAAAGCATGCTGCTCTTTTGAAAACTTTCTGGGTTTTGCTACTTACTAATACACCACTTACTGCTCTGGCATGAAGCTAAGTGAGAAGATGAAATGAATGTTGATGTAACAGACTAGTAAACTAATTTAAGGATTCACTGCAACCATTATACCATACAGACAATATTGCAACACAGAAGCCTTTACTTTACATTACAATTCTTTGCATGGGTCTCAAGAGCAACATGAATCCCAATTAAACTATCTGCAGTCTGTAGAAGTCTGAACAAAAATATAATGCAGATACCTGGCTACCAAGAACATAAAACCTTAATACCGGGTTTTAGAATAATTAGATAGCACTCCCTTTTAAACTGATTGAAGAATAGACATTTCTCTTTAAAACTCTGAACCCCTCCCCTTCCTATCCTCAGTAGCATGAAAGAGTGCTTAACTAGTGAGGCAGATAAGCAGCCCCCCTAGTCCTTTCTTGAAGTCACACATAAAATCCAAATTGATGTATTGTTTCTATCAATGTTATAAATTATAAACTCCTTTGCAGCAATATAATTTCATTAATACACTGCTTTTGTGAGGTCCATATGTCTATCACTGCTGCTTAAGATGCATAGAATAAAACTCTGAAGCCCACATTTGTGGAAAATAAGGATTAATATACAGAAGGAGGGGTTATATATACAGTTAGGGGTTTTATATGAATAAAAAAGTTGGGAAACACTGTGCTTTTGCAAGCATCAGATTCAGATCTCAGGTACCACTGGGTTTACCATCTGGTATCCCTCACTGCATTCAGCTCTTAATATCACTGCTAACATAGGCAAGCAACTATACTTCAGAAGGACTGATAAAATAATGAAGAGTCCTTTAATCTACAGGAAACCATTGTAGTCAATTTATAAGAAATATTGCATCCCTTTGTAGGATGTGTAATTATTTTCTATTAATCATGTGCTATAAAGCTACATTATGTGGTTATTCTGTTATCACTAGAAAGAGGCCTGCAGTCAGCTCCTGACAATGTTAGGTAATTACTAACACAAAGCTTCTTTCTCCTTATGTAGAAACGCTATCAAGATCCAGAGGTGCTGTGATGCTCGCTGTATGAAAATAACTCCAAAGAAATTCAATAACTGCAAAATGAATTGCTCCAAGGCAAATAGAGGGATAGGGAGAGGGGGGCAGGGCCAGATCCAGCTGCCCTGCAATGAGGAGAATGCACAAGTGTGCGGCCACGCTCTGCCATGTGACAGGGAGCACATTTGCCATAGCAGGCAATGTTAGCAGGGCCGGGGGGAGGAGGGGACCACCACAACCCCCCCCCCCCCCCCCCGTGCCGGAAGACAAGCACCAGGGCAATGGAATATATTATGCCAAATAATATGAAACAACAACCTTAACAAATGACCAAATGCTTTCTAAGCTATTTCTGCATTTCCACTGTCACAGAGTGGATTTTTTTTTTTTCCCCAGCAGAAATTTATTAACCAAAGTGAAGTAATTTCACAGGGCAGGAAGGAACAGGTTATGATTTAACATTTAACATGCTGGCAAAACACTCTGTACAGCATGTTAGATAGCGGGGGTGAAAGTCCCATCAGGGTTTACAGGCTCCTTAAATGCTCTCAACTGAACACACTGTGAGCAAATGCTTCTCCCTGTCCCCATCCCACCCTTTTCACTGCACTGATGTCTAGGTACCCATGACTTCATGAGACAGTGATCATAAAACCTTTTGTACTTGGGGAAAAGCAATAGTTAGCAATACACTCCCTGTTTTCTACAGATATCATTTAAATCCAAGATTTTAGTCCACTGCAGAAGAGAAATTTGATATTTTGACATACAAAAAGAGAAAATTTTTATACTTGAGGATTTCCAAAGCAGTTGCTGCCTTCAGAACAGTTCCTCTGCCTATATGAGATTATCCAGATGCTTTGCACCATATAAACTTCTACTGACTTCAGCAAAAGTTGAGAACATCTAGTTCTTGTGCAATTAGTCTCCATTGTTGAATACATATGGTATGTTTTTTCATGTTCGTGGGATGGGTTTTTTTATTTGGTTTTAAAAAAGAGTTGCTGAAAAATTATCATTGTGTTTCGATGCCTTGAAGAAAAAAATGGAGTTGTATTTTTAAAAAAACACAACCAAAGTATGTGAATTCAAGATTTTTCTCCTTCCTTCTTCTAGTGGCACTGTGAGTAATACTAACTCATGGGCTGAATACCTGCAAACTTTAAAACTGAAAAGCAAAACATATCTATAGCCTTATTTGGGGTTAAAATAAGTAGCTTCTACTATCAAGCTAAATATGTATCAGAAGCAGGGATAAATTTTTTGCAAAGAACATTCTAGGGTGCAATTTTAGCAAGATAATATTTTAAAACATCTCCAATTCATCCAGGAGATTCATACTAGCTAAAAAGTTTTAGAACTTCCTTTGGTGTAATTGTTGAATGATACACTATCAACCAGGGAGCAGTTTTGGCACAGAGCAGCATTTTCTCTAAAAGCAGAGAATGACAAATGTCTTAAATAACTGAATGAGACTTCTTCACAGGTAGTAGAGTTGCTTTAAGACAGCAATAAAATGGTCATCTTTAAAAATGTAAGCACTAAATTTATTGCATGGTTGCGTTATTAGGTTTTATTTCCCACAATGACATGAGAGAAAATATACAGCAATTAAAGATTTCCAATATAAATCAAAGTAAGCAGACTGAGTTCTGAACCAAAACTGCCCCCAGAAAACACCCTGGAACAATAGGAAGGCCATTTTATTTTTCATTAGATGACACGTGGCCAACTTTTCTTCTAATCTGATAGGTAAAGGCTTACATATTATCAGTGTGCAAAGCAACAGAGCTAGAGTCACTTGGCATTAGTTCCAACCAAACTTCTGTTTAAAGGCCTTCACTACTGTCTTTAGACATATACTTATTGTTCTCCCACCCCCACCCATAAAGATCAAAACTAAACAAGCCAGGAAATGGGTAATGTACAACTGAGTGTTGCATTTTGGTTTTGATCAGAAGCATCCCACTGAAGTGAATCTCCCAAAGCTCCCACCTTCCCCCCACTGGCTCCCCTTGCAGAGCCTCAGAGCACACACACTACATTTTTTTCAGATGAAGCTGAGATGGAAGATGCACTTGAACATGCTCCAACCATTAATGTGTTCTCATTCCACAAAACCAGGCTAAACCACTTCAGACATCCAACAGCTTTGGGAAAGCGTGGTGTGGACACCAAAGCTCAAGCACTGTGTTTCACTCTGCAAATCTGCTCCTAGTGGTACTCCCTATTTGCTAGAGGAGCCATAGGCAGTATGGCCATGGAATAGAAATTATGGATCTCAATATGATCAGCCAGAAAACAACCTGAAAAAATAAAACACTCAGGATTTTATTATGTCTTTCATAGCTTTTAGAAAAAGACTGAATAAATATATTTTATTAAGATTATACAGATATTGAACAAAATGTTCACAGTGATTCTGAAACAGCTGCATGGTTAAGTTTCACCTTTATTTCATAAGCAGTAACCTGAGCTGTGGACTTTCTTTATCTTTTTACTAGGCAAAAAATACAGGTTGAGATGTGAGCATTTTAACATTTGTTGTATTGAAAGAACAAAAATCTGCCACATGTGAAACCTACAACCACTGAATATAGGGTAATGTAAGCATCAAGTTAACACTCTACTTTCATGAAAAAATCTGGAGCAAAAGGTTGCCATGGATGAGGTTTCCATGAACCATAAATACCAGAGTGAGCAGCACTGGTGTGCAATGAAATAATAACAAGGAGAATTCCAGTTTAAGATATAATTCCTGATTTTGAAGTATTTGCTATTTCAATACAAATATAAATAAGAAATATATTAAATTAGGTTCATGTTAAGAAATGTCAGTAATTCTACTAAGCAGGTTCCCACTAACAGATTGAGGTAAATTTTCACTATTACTCGCATTCGGCTGATGAAACTATGGAACTTCATAACACAAAACATGCACCTAAAGCAAATGAACAAGTAATGCAAGTGTTGCACTTGCATAAATTGTGCACACAAAACTTCGGAAAAAAATAGAACTATCTCTATCCATAGTTATCATTGTTTCTGGAAATTGATTTCTTGAGTAGAGCTATGGAAGATTTATAAAAATGATTGCTATACTATGATCTGTTTTCCCATTTATCACATGGGCTTGAAAGCAAAGGCAAGCCCATAAATGAGCAGGAGTTAAGAGCAATCATCCTTTTAGAAAACAGGTCTACAAAGTATTGCATTTTCAACAGTCAATATTAACTAAGAAATGCTATTAACAAGTCTCTTTATCAACACAGCTGTATTTTTTCCATTACAAAATGGAATAAGTGCATATAGCTTTCTGAAAGTTCACATCATTCATAGCATAAGTGATAAAAGCCACTTGAATATTCAAGAATATTATAAATGAAAATACTAGTAATAGTATATCTGTACAGATACATTGATCAATTAATCTGAAATGTTAACTACATTTTTAAATAAAGTTAACAAGTACTATTGTGATAGCTCTGTTAATTCTGCTCAGATTAAAAACTCAACTTTTGAGGAAACTTGACAGAAAAACTTAGAAAGAAGTTGTGAGACTTTTGGGGTTTTTTTGTAAAAGCCCACAGGACTGCTGCCACACAAAAGCCACAACTGACATAAGTACTTTGAAAATAGCTTAAATAGTTTTTGAAGACACCTTTAAAACAAGAAAAACATGCTTTTCCACAGTAACTGCACTAGTTGGGCATAGGTATCTCTGTTGTCAGAGTATGAGCTCTTGCTCATTGCAATAACACTGAGTTTTGATGCTCATTTAAAAGCAAATTCTGGGGATTTGTCTTTGCATAATACTTAGCTATTTTAGGAAGTAAACACTGCCAAAATGAAACTATACTCATTTGTCTAAAAGACATTTACCTCGAAACTTACATGTAACATATTGCCCCTCTTGCTTTATTTAAATTCTATAAATGCCCAAATTTTCTAAACTGGTTCATAATTACTCTGTTATACTAATGATCTCATTTCATGGAAACAAATAGCGCTTTCCCTCTAATTTCTATACAGGTATGAGAAAAGCTGGTAAAAATATATTGCTTTGGCAGAACTATTGCTGGGAGAGATGAATATCTATCTTATCACGTTCATCAGAGCAGGCCATACCATTTATATTTCACTGTAAAACAAAGAACTATTACATGTTGCACAAATATGCTCGATATTTTGTTAATGCTTCACCCTTCCTACTATAACATGGCTATACCCGTACTCACTTCCTTATCAGCAAAATGTGATTTTCAAGAGTAATGTTCCTGGCTGACATATGATAGAAAGGCAATAAAGCCACAGCTAGGTTCAGCTGAAGCTGAATTTATGACACCATTTTGGATGCATACACATCGCCCCCCTGTCAGTACCTGCATCTCTCATTTTCAACCACTAGATGGTGTGAAAAAATAAAAAAATTGCCCAGGATTCCTGCCGACTGCCACAAAATCCAAGTGTTAATGTAGTGGATTAGGAAATATTTTAGAAGAAAAGTCTTGACCCACTTCGGGATGGTTAGGCTCACTTTTCCTTTGGTTATATTTTCACTTACCAGACAAAGCGCTCATAAATGATTAGACCTTGAAACTGAATCAAGTGGAGGGTTAAGATAGATAATTCTCTGGCACTTTCGCCTCCAAGGACCCTAAATTCCAAGCTGACAGTAGCGGCCAACACTCATTTTTCTGAAAAAGCTGTAACAATCTTTAAACGGAACAGGGCTGAATTTTCTGGGCTGTATTTTGGAGCAGAAATCATTCCCATAGAGAGAGGCTCTATATATCTGGAGCAGCAGCAAGCCTGCTTCAAGGACCGATTACGGATTAATCAAGGCATGGCAACAGGACTGTTGATATACACAGGACAGCTTAAGCTACTGTTTTTCTATTTTGCTCCATTTTTTAAATTAAATTTCTCACTCTTTTGGGGAAGGAGTAGAAAACAATTTTTTTCACCTACAAGCTAAAGATTAAGATTTTATAGACGCCATAATGTACCTGAAGAGCACAACCCACAAAGAGGCCAAACTCCTACAGTGGAATCTGTTCACTCATGGGCTTTTTGGGGGGAGCGAGAGGGGGAAGAGGTGGTTATTTTAAATTAGTCCAATTCTTCAGTGCTGAATAACTGCTTGAAAGTTTGCCCAATCCACAGGCTTTATTCAGCCTTTAGTAATGCAATTCACTTATTACTTTAAGTGACAATGAAATACCTCAAAAGACATACATGGTCAAATTAATATTAGTAATACATCTTCTATATTTTTATATAGGACTATCCTTCTATCCATAAATCTTAAATTTATTTAAAACAGAAGCTGTTACATTTATTATCCAGAAATGTAGTTAAAGGCATCACAGAAGATTTAAAGCAATTGTGACAAAACTTAATTTGAAACTAGGACAAACAGATGCCTTTATCTTTCGTGCACCAACCTGTGTATTTCAGTGACCTACAATTTTTTTTGTACTAATTACACTGAATGGCAATTAGACAGACACATATTTTATAAAGTAGTTTTTTTCACTGAGAACTTTAAAAGCTCAGCTTTTATTTTTTTCTAGTATGGGAGGAAAATATAAATATCCTCTAATTAATTGTTCAGAAGTAGACTGCAATGGACAATGAGATATATATTTTAACAGAGGTTTTGTTTGTGTTGGAGAGGTCAAGAGAAAATGTGAAAATTAACCAACATCAACATAGAACAAAACTTATGCCTTTAAAGTGTAGTACTAATTCAGATGAGAGAAATTATATTTCTCATTTGCTTTGCAAACAGAAATGTAATAAAAAATGCCCAAATCTGTCAGAGCAAACAAATTTGGAATCTGAGCTCTCAGAACAATAACAATATACATACAAAGATGAAAGCATAGTTCAAAAAAGCAAACCATCTTCTGTAGCAAGATACCAAAAAAGTCAGAATCAGCAGAGTCAGGAATATAAAACAGGAAACAAAAAACATAACATACAAGATAACTTAAAATTCTACAAGGTTAACTTCCACAAGCAGAAAGTACATTGTCTCCTGTTAAGTCAGTTAACAAATGGTAGCCAAGATCTAACACATAAATAAACATGCTTTAAAGTTAATTCCTGTTACATGGCTATGTTTTAATTGTGATTATAGTTCATTTGACAAAATAATTAATTGCAGCGACTATCTGATTGCAGACAAAGGATTTGAAAGGGAGTGCCAATTTCCCCCCACAAAACTGTGGGAATGTGCCCTTGTGCCATGGCTCTCTTTTTACAACCATGTAGCCCCAGTAGTGTCTCATACCTTGCTGATAATGTAGATAACATCACCACGTTTAAATGTCAACTCATCAGTTTCATCTCCTGTGCAGTCCCACAAACCTTGATAGAAATTGGCATAATCGGTATTTTCGCTATCTGCAAAGAAAACAGCATCTAATTATAAACCAACCAAGACTGAAGATAAATAAAGTTACACTTTAAATCTTCAAATAGTACAAAGCAATTTATTAGCACACATTTCTTATTCCTCTTTTCAGAAACAGCTCCTTCCTGCCATGAAAGCAAGTGAAAAATAAGTTTAATGTGCGAGCCCTTCACTGGCAAGTTGCATCACTGAGAGACATGTAGCTACAGGTTTTCAAAGCATTTTTCAAAGCTGCAACTTAAAGTAGCTATTTTTCCTCTGCCAGTATATTTCTAGCAAGCCATATATGTATCCCAACTTGAAACTGATAAAACTGCTAGAATATAATTAATAACGATCAGTGAAAGGAAGCTAAAGTATTTTGTGATACACTCCCCCTCTCTCTCCTGTTCCAACAAAATTAAATAGCTTCTCTGAGATAATCCTTGATTCTTCCTTCTGAAATATTGGAGAACTTGGAAACTGTTGCTGAAGCTGCATTTCAAAAATATTTGTGTCAGCTCCAGTTTAGGACATTAAGCCCTGGCTAAACGTGCAACTACACTACAGTCATAAACTCATCCTTCTAACAGCATAAGCACAATGGATGGGCTGTGTTCAAGCTGCCATACAGACCATTAACTGATTGATTATTTAGCACTCTTTGCTCTGTAATACGGCAATAACACAGTAATAAATGCTTTGTCATACATTTACAATACAGAGTACATCTATTGAAACACAGCGCTCACACACAGTTAAATACACTGGGTGCTTCTGTTGCACTGCAAACTATTTCCTGTTTTTAATTCCATGAGAATGGAGTGTGATGAGTTAATGCAAAAAGAATGTAAGCAATACCACTAAGATGACCGGTTACATTATGTATACACTAACCAGACAGAATGTATATGTACTAATAATTTACATCACTGGAAAGCTATCTTCTAATTCTGATAACATAAATATCACTGAACTGGCTGGATCAAGGCTGTCATCTTAGCTTTGTTACATGATCCTTGAACTGCAGGCTTGCTGGTTATTCCAACATACACCAGTTACATTTGCATGTCATTAGCACTCTACACCATTATTTATAGTTTACAATTTAGTCATGATTGGTTCATTTTATTACCAAAAAACTCCTGCTAAAATATCAAGTATCAGGAGATAGAAAGCATCACACTATAAAAGAATAGTGTTATTCAACTTGTGATCTTCTCTATTTTGGCAAATACTTAGATTTGAATTTTAATATTATCTGTATGAGCGAGAAGAGCTTATGTTCTCTTTCTCTATTTCAGCCTGTGTTCTGTGCTATCTTGTTTGGGTGGCAATACTGTCATAAGGCTAAATATTCACAACCTTCAATTCAAAGCTGCTATGCCAGTTATCCACCATTTAATTTTCCATAAACTGGTGACTAGGATCTACGACTCGCTATGTAGCACTAGGGGGCGTTCTGGCTGCCAGGGCCCAAAATCTTCTGTCCTCACCCCAAAAGCAACAATTGATACCCATATGAAAGCTTACAGTCATTCAGAAATAAGAGATTTGGTTATTTGAAAATGCACAGACATTTTAGCATGAAGGCATAATCAGTTTGAAATGTCACACCTCCAATTTTGGCCTATCCTATTTTTCACCTCATTATTCACCAATTTAGCATTAGACAACTATAAACAGTAACACAGGTTAGCACAAAATTAATTTGTGATAAATATTAAACCATAATCTCTCCTTGGTCATTTCTTACTATACTGATCACAGTTCCCAACTCTGTGTCATAAACAATAACGTAAGTCCATATGAGAAAAAAAAAAATTAAATAACTATTTTGGTATATCCCACCTCTCAAATCTTTCATCAGTTTGCTTATTGATTTTGTTTAAAATACATTACTCAGGACTTTTACTTCTTCAGAACATCACTGAAAGAAATCATGACTTTCCACACTGACCTTTACCACTTTGAGCTCTGCTCTTACCTTTATGTGCCTGAAGTAACTCCTGTTAACACTTAAGTGAGTTGCAACAGAAGAGACCCAACAGCAGGTGAGACATGTCTCTCCTTTTATGTTCATCATGAGCATTTAATTAAGTTTTAAAGTGGAAAGCAACTCAATTAATAATGTGAACACACCAGAAAGATGCATTTTAAAATAAGCTTTTTGCAACAGGGAAGATTCTGACCAAAGACTAACCATGGCTCTGTGCCCTCATTTGTGAATTCAGCATAAGATAGGGTTCTTTTAATCAGAAATCCACATTTTCCAGAAAAATATATACCAGTATACCAGGAGCACAGAAACAAAAACCATGGGAAGAAAGTGGCAGTGTAAGTTTGTGAACAACTATGCTGGTCTTTCAAGTGTTAATTTCAAATCTGAAATCCCCTCTCATGCCCATCAGCACAAGTTTCTCCAAATTCTATAAGGGTAACTACCTATACATAAAAGACAATTGTAAATGTAACTTCAGACTTTATACACCTAAAGTGAAAAGGGCTTCATAAAATGATTCATAGTGCTTACAAACACAGGTGTAGAATAAAGAAAAAAAAATAGGCTGCAAAAACCTCTGCAAAACACAAGCCCACTCATTCTTACTTTGGTCCCTTTCAGTTTGAGAAGACCTTGACAAATTTCCTTTTATTGCCTCTGAAGAATGGTATAAAACAAAACCAGGAGATCTGAGTAAAGGAATTTGGTATTTATATGGCAGTGAAATAAAGTGAAGCTTCTTAAACACATGTAGTACCTGAAAACAGATAGATTTAGCATCAAGAACTTCCATGCCCATTACAGTTCAAATTCAAAAGATATTGATTTGCTGGGGTTACTCTGTTACAATTACACTCTATTCTCAAACACTTCAAAATGCTGCATGCCTTAAAAATACTATGATGACATAATTGCTAAACAGAAGTGTGTTGTGTTTTGAAGGTATAGTCACTTGGCCACAAATACAAATAAGACATTATAAAAACACATTAAGTGTGTAGCTGAGGGCAGAAAGCAATTTGGTTTTATCTACCCACTGCTTTGAAGACTACAAATCCCAAGAAATGGGTGAGGAGGATTTAGGGTAGGTTGTTTCTCCAGAAAATATTTCTTATATTCCGGAACAGCTACCTGGATGAACTACTATCAATAGTTATCAATACTCTTCAAAAAGAATGGTCTTCATGGTTTACTCCAGCCATCTCTGCTTTTCTAGGAACAGTAGTAGGAATAATGGATATTTTTGTTCAATATATGGATAGAAACACTTCAGAGTTATTTTGACAGATCAAAAGACAATGGCTGCCAGCCTCTCTGACAGTAGTCTCAGACTGCTTATTTCACTGAAAAATACTGGCATCTGATAATACATGCTTGAAGAAAGAAAGGTGAACAGTTCAGGTAAAAAAAAAAAATCTGAAAAATACATCACTCAAGCATGCATCTCAAATATTAGACTATTTAAAACTTAGGAATGCCCACGAATTGCTCAAGGGGGAAAATTATAATAATATTCTAACAACCACAATAGACAGAAAAGAAGAACTAAACCACACCACAACTTGAAAAACAGATTAATAGTACATATTTCAGAGGGATTTAAGTGTGCTGTCCCACTGCAGCTTAAGGCAATCTAACTGCAGGTTGTTTAATTTCTGCCCCTACATTGTGACAATTTTTGCAATTCCTATATCTGAGCACAAGCCTGACAGAACACCAAACTGACCAAAACAAAATCATGAGTTACAACCTAAATATGAAAATGCACTACATGTAAAACATTAGGGATAAATGCAACTGTGCCTGATTCCCTCAGTCGTCCATTTCAACACTGATGACATGTAAGTTAGCAAACCCTACTATGGTAGTGATTTAGAGCCAGGAGTTTTATTATTTGCTTGCACATTCCTTGTGGAATGAAGGAATATATGTGAATGTTTTCCATTCACATCTGTGGTCCACTAGTATATTAAACAGCTTGCCATTCTGCCTCATGTTCCTCAACTCTTGGTAAGATTTTTCAAAAGTGAAAAGTGTCAGATTTGAAGATTACTTAACAACATTTAAAAAAGACAAACTGTAGACCCTATGTGCTCAATATTTACCATTGTGAAGGCTGAAAGATGGAGGTACAGCTGAAGTTCAAAATTAGTGAGTGTCTTATACAAGTGATCTAGACTCTCGGTTTTGAGTCTCAATCACCAAACAAGACAAGCCCTGCTAAAGAATCCAGTTATTTGTTCATTCTGATGATGTCCTAAACTTCAAAAAATGCCTTTTACTTACTTGCCTTTTATCCCACAGGCCAGCAAAGTTACAAAATAAAAGCAAAATAACTGTAGGGTATTTATTTGGACTCAAACTCTAATCTATTCCAAGACATTTGGTTTAATCTTTCTCACTTCCCTTCTTCTCTTCCTTAAAATCAAACATATATAAGGAACATATTCTGTTCCTTAAAATCAAACCCTAAAATCAACATATTTACATTGATAAAGCAAAAAGAAAAAAATAAAAGACAAAAAAAAAATAGACACACTGAAATAGTGATTGTGGAAATGATAATGGGTAGAAAGTTATAACAAAAAAGACCCAGCAAGCCATATTATATAGCTTGCTGGCTCTTTTTTGTTATAACACTTTTTTAAATCTTTTTTTTAACTTTTCTCTTTTTTGTTATAACAACTCTTCAATGCTTTGGTATTTTCAAATTATTAGGTCCCTAACAATTAATGCAAATCTATCCAGAAGCAAGAGGCAGCACCAAGAAGAACAGAATAACAAGGACTCAAGTCTGAAAGTTAATTGAAGTACAAGTATGTTAGGGCAAGAAAAGAGTAGGAAAAAGAAGAAAATTTTTTTGTACTAATCAGCTTGAGCTCAAGCTGAGCTTGAGCAGACAATTTGCAGACTATTTTCTGTGAGTTCAGGTTTAGTAAAGCTAAGCAATAAATTAAACTTAAGAATGTATGCACTGTTTTTGTAGAAAATCATAAAATATTCTCAAGTCATGTCAGGTATTTATCATGCGATGCCTATCAGAAATACTCATGTCAACTCAGCCCTAAAAGTCAAACAAATTTCCAGGGTTAAATAGTGAACTGTGTAAGATCAGATCACAAAACTATTGCTTGAAATGAACCTGACATCTGGGGGGAACTGCTATGGTATTTTCAATGACATTACACAAATACTAATAAGACTGATAAGGCTGTTTTCATAGCAATTTAATTTTTTTCAAAAATGCAGATGCTAAGGTTTTGGTTTTTTAAAAGTATGACCAATTAGAACTTCAGGAAGGTACATTAGTGGAAAAAAAAATGCTGTTGGCAACTTTATAATTGGATTGACCCCATGCTCCATTATGACAACACACTCTTATAATTACAGTAATGTCTAAATGAGTCCTAAATATTAAGGCTGTAATGAGTCATGTTGTTTTACACATGTTTTTAGCAGAGCACAATGCTAACAGCATCTGATGGCTCGGCTCTTGTTTCCTTTCCAAGAAAAGCAACCCAAAACTCCTCACAGCAACCTGTTCCTGCTTTCCTGTATGGGTCAGGAAATCAGGCCTCTGTTTCCTCTCCACATGCTGCAACAGGAAGAGCACTGCAGAGCTACTTCCTAAAGGAACTCTTCTTGCCCACCCCTTCCTTGACAGGCCTGAAAGAATTATGTGTATTATGTAGGATGGGGGAAGGAGAGCCAGATTGCATGTCAGTGCAGGTCACAGTTACAATGCAGCAGATCTCACAAAGGTGTAAGGTCTGATAAGAAGCGAGTCTTCTCTACTTGCTGTGTCAAATCACCAACAGTTTATCTAAAGGTCTGTGCCCTTGAAGCACAAAAATATATTGTTTTTAAGCATAACTGGAAATACCTTTCTATCAAGAAAAGTTGCCTGGCTATGTGACTTTACATGGTGAATGCAGTTATTTTTCCAGTCCCAGAGATAACTAGCACAAGGGCGCTTTGCCAAGCCAAAGCTGAGAGAATATCCTTCACAGCCTTTCTGGGCATTTGTGTCCTTTTCCAATTTTTATGCTGCTGTCACTGGACTCTGGCATTTCTTACCTGATTCATTTGCTTTCTCTGGTAATCATATGCAATGAAGATATGCATGGCCAACATTTAAACAGGCTGCAGATCAATTAGTGGTCTTAAGTTTATCTGATTTTTATCAAAGAAGACAGAGCTTTGGGTCGATTGTCAGAGCCTGTGTCAAGTTGACCTTTTCAGAGACGTCTACATTGCCAGTCCCTTGGGCAACTTGTTGTCCCCTGTTAGTCTCTGAATGGCAGAAGTCTGTTCTGCTCAAGCACAAAGTATACACAGATGTCTATATTACATTCTTATAGGTTTGACAGCAACTGCATGTTGTATCTATAAACTGTCCTTTAGCAGTGACACTTCCTCAATGATGATAAGCTAATTTATGCAACTAAATCTCCTTTGTGCAGAAATGAAAGCTAATTGAGTCATTACAAAGTAATTCAGGAAGGAATACCTTGTATAAATTGGCTTACTTTATAAATCCTTCTCAAGTGGTTTTCATGCATCCTAAGTGGTGCTTAAGCAGTTTTGCTGCCATCACATACCCGGGTAAAAAAAGACAGCCTTACAGAGCTGTAAAAACATTATTTTAAAACAGCAAATGGAAGACAGAAGAAAATAAAGGTTAAAAGAAAGTGAATACACAAAATAAAGAGGAAAGGTTTTAATTACCTGAAACAGTGGTAACTTCCTCCTGGCTCTCATTGCTTGGCACTTCAGCTTTTGAAGAAAGATGTTCTTCTGCAAAACACATAACTGCAAATGAAATTCTGAAGGGCCACCTCAGCTGACAGGAATTACAGCCCACATCAGCCTGAAAAACACACTCTGTATTTCCAGACTGTAAGCCTTGTTTACTATTTTGCACTTATACAGAAGTTGGAACATTGTTATTTCTGTGGTTTCCGCCATCCATCCAAACATCCAAGAGCTTTCTTTCAAAATCTCAATTGTGAACATCTGTTTCCCTTTTCACTCTGGTCTGAATGCAGTCATATAGAGCTGCAGCTCTGCTGATTTTCAGTCATTCCGAGGCAATTAGAATGAGGGTCCTCTTCTGCTGCATACATTTCTTGCCAGAAAAGGATAAAGAAAAGGAAACCAAGGTGTGAAAAAGTATCCCCAGCCCAAGCAATAACTCAGTTGTAGAGAGCAGTATGCAACAAAGGCAGATGACATCTAACCTTCCATACTGTCCTACAGACACAGTAGCTCAACACCTGCATGATGGGAACACAGCCACTACAATATACCATGCCCTTCACTGCTCCTGCCCATTGTGCCTGACCATGTTTTAAGCAAGCCAGACTCTATCAAATTACTTAGTGCAAGTTTAGGAGACAAGAAAAGAGAAAACCTGGCAGTGATCAGCTCTAAAGCATATTTTCTGGCTAGCAGGCTTGGAACACTCTGAAATCCCCACAGGCAACTTTGAAAGATGTGCTCCATCCTCCCTGTCTGGCAAAGACATTGAACTCTCTCGTGTCCAGACCCTCACCTAAGTAAATCCACATTCTACTCAGTACAGGGACATCAGATCTGCTCCTCACATATCCCAGTACAGGAATACCAGATCTGCTCCTTGTATTTCCCAGTTAACAATTCTGTTGATGATGTAAAAAAGGGGAACAAACTTTTAGCTGAATCGCGTCTTTAGGTTCAAAAGGATGTAGAAACAAATTTATCTTGGCATTTACAATATATCAAAACTGACAAGGCTGCTGTACTGAATGAGGAAATAGTATATTGATAAACCCACTTCTCGAACATGAATTGGACTTTTAATACATTTAAACTCTTTGGCTTTGCTACTCATCGCATCGTATACAGATAGTCAAGCTTCTTTTTAAGATACACATTTCAGCAACTAGTTTTGATATTTTACTAATGACAGACAACAGATGAAGCACTCACAGGGTTTAAAATGTTCCTCATTGTGAAACTCTTATGTAATTGCCCATTTACTTTGACAAAGGGTGAATTTTATATCAAAAGTTCAAAGGATTTTTTAACCTTGTAAAAATTTAATCTATCCACAAAACTGTTCCTGCAAACATTAAAGCAGATGTTTAAAGCACAAGAGTAGACCTGTTGGAATGAGTATACATAATTGCTGCTAACCTCTATACACAGTCCTACAAATATTACAATTACGACATAAGATTCAGTCTACAAAGAGCTTTGAAATCCTGCCCTACTAAGCCAGCAAGATTTTTTGTTCTTGAATCTTGACTATTTAAAAATCTGGTAAATATTATTATAAATTATTTATTAAGCCAAGGTGGGGTGGAAAAGAACAAGAAAAAAAATCCTAGCAATATATCAGGAGAAATCTGAAGCTGTAGTACACACAAAACACTCAAAACAATGTCCTGCATTCAGATGTTCAAATGTATTCCCCTACTTGGCATTAACATTTGTCACAAATTTCCAAGTATGCTCATCGGTTTATTTTAAGAACTCACAATTGGAGCATAAATGGCAAAAATTCACCCCTATGTGCTGTCCAGAGCACTAGGAGGCACTGTCATTCTGTGGGTTCCCTACCATGGTTACACCCCTCACAGGGAGTAATACCCCAGTATCAGTCGCATTTTCCAGAATTTCTCCCTTTTCCAAGAAAAAAACACTTTCATCCAACACACACGCTATTATATTATTCTTTCAGTAAGCAGATGTTGATATTACCTGTTACTAAATGTTTGAACCTAAAGTAGTTGCTGTGTTGAATGTCCTATGGATTTTAACTCTATCACTTGTCATGGTCATCAGACTAGTTTAAACTGAGGACTGACTCCAGTAGAGGATATCTCAACTAAAGTAAAGCAGCAGCAGAGGTTTGAAGAGACTTTTGTGTAAGCTACTGCTGAATACATGTAAACTGCATTGTGATTTCACAGAAAATATTTAGAATATATGTATTCTTCTGAAATATTTATTTCCTAGAAACAAGAGTTGACCACATCCACATCTGAAGATATGAAAATGTCTCAATCAAAGCTCTTTGAATTCCAAAAGGTGTCAAATTCAAGCAGAAAACTCACCATATTTGCATACTGGTTTGGATCTCAACCATCCCCACTTATCCCACCTTGCTTTACACTACCAAGTTGTCACAGAGAGGACAAAGTTTCAGGTACAATTAGACTGGAAAAGGCACTCCAGAAGCATGGTGGACATGGTCCAGCTGCTAATGGGCATTCAGTCCTGGTATCAAGCTGAAGCAACTGCATAGGAAACCTCCTCTGAAACATGCACAACAAACATCAGGTCCTCGGCACAAACCTCTGCTTTATGAATCTATTGCAAATGGTTCACACTATTTGCTAATGCAATCATGTTCAGAGTGGAGCAGTTGTAGTAGGCTTGGCTTAGGGTAGTAAAAAAGAACCTGTGGTTCTTTACTCGTGTTTTCTGATATTATGGCCTGAAGCAGTACCTATGTGCAGACGGTGTCCTTTAAGCACAGCAACCTCGATTACCTCGGGAATTACAGCTGCAGTCTGATGCAACATGCATAACTTTGCATTGCAACATGGCACAGAGTCAAAAGAGTAAAAATTAAAATAAAAAATACAGTAGAAATACTTCTGTTTTTTTAAAGATACTGTGTATACAGAGTCACGCATATCTTTAAAATAATCTGTTGCAGTTTTTCCTCTGTACATCTTCTTCACACCATCACTATCACTGCAGAGAGAAAATACTCTTTTCCACCTCCTCACTATGTCAAAATGAGACTAATCTACACTAACCAAACCAATGAACTCTTCCAGACCTGTAGTTCCTAAGAACTCGTGAGATATGGATTATGTTCCATACTATGCTGCTACTTAGAGACCTTAATGGCAAATAACCTACAAAATTCTTGTGACAATGCAACAAGGAACTAACTATATTTGTTAAAGGTTTTCTTCAGTTAGTACGTGAAAGTTGTTGAAAATAATTTACTTATTTAATTTGCAGTTTGAAGAAAAAACAGAAAAATAATCACCTAATCACATATGATTCTACCATCTCCAAAATTTTAAAAGTGAACAATGAACTCTACATTTGCTGAGGTTTTTTTACATAAATCCATTAAAGGGAGGAAGGAAAAAAGACTGGACTACTTAAGTATAAAATGGATAAGAGTTTGGCTTGAACAGTGCATTCCTCCAATGGAATGTGGTATCTCCATGATAAACATGCATAAATTTAGCAGTTTCCTCTACTAACATGTTACCTAACCATCTTTTTACATTAGATTCTAATGTAATGCCATTATTATTTGGTATACTATTGCCTTATAGTTTCTCACACATTCTCATTGCACAATACTAGTTTACACCTTGAATAATCCCAGTTTGTGAGTTAATGTATTCTATTCAATGCTTTGATTACAGTAAACAAAACCAGCTCAGCTATGCAGCAAAATCTACCAAACCACACAGATGGTTATAAGCTTTTCATTGTGTGGTTTCCATAGCAATCATATTGCAAATCTGGAAGCTTCTTGCAAATAAGCAGCTTGTATTTACATGCCTCTCGGCTGCAGCACGGAACACAACAACAAGTGAAGTTATTATTCCTATCACATATTGTTAGCAACATGACTGGAAGATGTTTTGATCAGTTCAGATAAAAAGTACTGCAGTGAACTAATTTTTCATCTATTTCATAATGATACAAGCAATCACACACTTGTAATGCACATTCATGTCTCCTCATTTGAAATCTCACTGTAGTGTCAGGAGGTTATAAGCACACAAGTCTTGTAAGATAGACACCCCACAAAAAAAAAAAAATTATTATTAAATAATCAATTTTAAAAACTACCCCAGTGTGTTTACTATTATACTTGGCAGGGAGAACAGATGCATGCAAAAAAAACAGGTGTGTACATGAGCGCTGCTGACACTGAATATCACAGGTCTACACGGTTCTGCCCAAGAAAAAGTAAAAGAAATAATGGCATGTTAACACCAAGAGTATTACTCCTCCACACTGCTTTTTTGCTGCCAAATAATGACTCCACACAAATGCATACAAGAACCTTCAAACCCAAATAAATGCTTACCATGGGAAAGATTCAAGACCTTTTCTCTCCAGAATTTACAGATTTATGAATTGACCCACTCCCCATAACAGATGGATTATTACTCCAATAAGGAACATAAATCAACCCAGCTACATAATTTTTTAAAAAAATTAGCAAGAATAGGCTTTTTTAAAAACAAGAGTATTTGTTCAGAGAAATATTCAATATTTCCAGAGAAGCAGCAATAAATGCACAAAATTTAAGAAGAAGATTGTTTATATAATTTGGCCAAACTGACATCTTCTGCTAGCATTTGTGCTGAGGGCTAGTGACCATCTGGGTCAAAGGAATAAGTATTAATGCCCTGTTTTATGCAGGGCCAGCAAATTGCCTCGCCTCACCTGAGGTCAGTGCTCCCCAGCCTTGGGGAGAGGGTCCTCTGCAGCATTTTCACCTGTACAGGCCTGTACACTTCACCCTGACTTTTACAGTGTTTTAGCCTATGAAGCTGCTTCATAGAAAATCTAGTAGGCTTACTTGCTTTGGTGTATGTATTTATAATGGCAGAGATTCTCATTTCTGGTACCTTCTTTCAGACTCCAGATCCCCCCATTGTGTATGAGAGAGATCTCTCTGTTCAAAGAAATCTTCAAATGCCATTAGCAAAACTCCAACTTTGATAATCCTCCAATATTCCCAAAGATCTGTCCCTTTTCCCCAGCTCCTCTGAGACATGGCAGTTTACTGTAAGATTTACACAAAGCTTCTTGACATTTCACCTCACCATCAGCAGCCTGGCATACTCTGTAAACAACAAAACAGTTTGGAAAAGGCTGCTGAAGGTGCTATTGTCTAGCCATAGTTTGAGTTCTTGGGGGCAGCAGAGAAGGAGAGACAGACTATTGTTTTATTAAAGATCCACCTGACTGCACAACAGTGCATGGTTTGAGAAGGAAAATGGCTCCAGGACAGTGAGAGAAGTGGGAAACGAGTTGGCTGCTAGAGAAGAGATTATAAACGTGAGAATTTCTTACCATGACAAAAGAGAGGACATTTTATTGCTACTTCTATGGGTCAGCTAGTTGCCACCCAACAGCTCAAACAGAAAAAGTTATAGTCCTACATGCAAAACTTGAGTGTAAAAAAAACCAATTTCCACAACACAAGCAGAATGATAAAAACAGGTCACCCAAACACAGGCTAACCACTGGGAATTGCAGACAAGATGACATCAACATATGTCTGCAAAGCAGAAGTTGCATCTGACTAAATGGTCATCATTGTGTTCAGAAATATGATGGGAAACAGGCAGTACAGAATTGTATTCCAAAAGAATACAGAAAGAAATCTCTAGGTTGAACAATATGAACAAAATAAAAATACATCTTAAAGGAAAATAATATGCATACTGAGATGCTTCAGTTTTAGTTGTCGACGACCCAGGCCAATTCCTAACCCAAATTTCTACCCAATACATGATCCAAGTCTGATTCCAAGATGGAGGCAAAAGGTTTCCTCCAAATATACCACCATCTAAACAGGATGGGACCTCCAATTAATACTTTTGCACAAATTTTAACCAGCTCTTTGAAAATAACCATTATCTAAATTCTAAAGTAAGGTTAAATATACACACCACTCTTCCCAACCAGCAGACAGTAACAGAAGTCTGCTATTAATATTAACAATGTCCTGACTTCTCAATGGACTTGTAGCACTGGCTTTACAAAGTGAAAAAGCTAGAATAACAAAATAACTTTGGGAGAGATGGGATCTGTGGAAATTGCTCAGTTCTAACACTCTGCTCTAACTCAGAAAGTTAGATCAGGTTTCTAGGAAACAGCATTTGGCCTCTTTTGTTACTCCACACTATACTGTTCAGCAGCAATTTAAAAGGGCCTGTGCATTTTAATAGCTCACGTATGACACAGCTGAAGCTAATGACTTTCTAGAACAGGATTAGCTCAAATTACTCAGGTTTGTCCAGATCTTGCCAAGTCTCCAGATGTGAGGCTTCCTGTACTCCTAGAGAAATCCTGCACTTTTTTCCCCCTCATTTGCAGTCCTTTTATCTTTAAAAGGTGCTACTGTGCACCACTGTTACTCCCAGTTGTCTGAGCAATAACTAAACCAGCCAGCTCAGCTGAAAGTGAAGCACTGCCTCCTGTTGAGAAGACCTTGAGAAAGTTACCTCATCATCCTCACAGAAAAGATTAGTCGATTTTGTTGTAAATTAACTCAGGATCACTGCTGTAAGAGAAGGAGAAGTCACATGGGAGTAGTGGAATGTCACTTAGACATTTTCAGGAGAAAAAAAACTCTCTCAAAACAACCCTTCTGTGGCACCACCCAGTGAATATTAGCACATGTAGTGGTCTGGCTCAACCAAAACCAAAAAGCAGATACAACATCCCTTTCCTAAGAAAAGTATTCTGAAGTTACAGCATTTGCTAAACTGAAGAGTAAAGTAAACCAAAAAATTCGCAGTCCCACTAAGGACAACTAGCAAACACACTTTATGGCTGTGACTCTCTAGTGTTGAACAGAGTAACATTTTGACCATATAACTGTTGCTATGAAGAATAATGACAGAGAGAATTAGCAGAGAGAAATGAGTACATTTGGAGAACTGCTTGAGAGGAAAAAAAAGTATCTCTTTCTAAATACATTTCTGAAAAAGACACCACATTTTTCCTATATTACCACACACATAGGAATTCACATGAACTATAGTAGCACAATGGATTTTAAAAATCACATTTTTTAAAAGCTGGAAGACATTTTTTGGCCTCTCACTATTTTACTGGGAAAACCCAGAAACAAGTGATCAAAGAGCACATCTCTGGAGGAAAAACAGTTACTCTCACAGACACAAAATTAAAAATTTAAAAAAAGACATTTTTGTCAAGGTTATCCATAGTTGCTGCAAAGTGGATCTTCACACTTTACTGTGCAGCCTTTTACCAATTTTCATGAAATCTAGTAGAATGCTTTGCTTTACTTACCTTTTCTACTTGCTGAGACCTAAATATATGTTAGCACCTTTCCTCTTTCTTTTTCTTTCCTTCCCCCAGTACCAAATATTCCAGTAACTTTGCTTGCCTGCCTTTGCCCCATTCTGTAATCACAGCCAATATCCTCTTCAGATCCCACAATTTTGTACATTTACCAAACACAGAAGTTGTTAGTAAGAAAGTGGCTGTTCCAGGGCTTCACAAGGCCCTTCAGATTTTAAGAAAAAACTGTCAAAATGGGAGGAAAAATATTCTCAGTCACCTGAATGACCGAACAGAATATATTCGTGGGGACAACTGAATAATCCACAGAGGTCCAGGCAATTCCCAGTTCCAGTTATGAATATATTAAGATTTCATGAACTCAGCTTCCAGCTTGGAGCTCTCCTTGCAAATAAGCAATCTTCCCTCATGTTTTGAGTGACAGCTCAATTCAACTTGGTTGGCCACTTCCTTGCACTAGTCTTCCAAACAAAAAATAATCTAAAATCTCTGTTTAAAACCAAATCAAATCAAACCAAACAGAATCTTCTAAATCTTTTTACATACTCTATATTCCTTTTTCTTTTTTTTTTTTTTTTTTGGGGGTGGGGAGTAGCATAGATGCAAAGGAGTCAAGAGTTTTTTAAGGCAGAGTTAAAGTAGGAAAAAAATTGCTACTCTGACAAAACTAGGAGAAAAAGAAGCATGCCAAATCTCAGTTAGACCAATAGCAAGCTTTGGAGGAGAGGAGATAGAAAAAAGGCAGAAAAAGCAGGAGTACCTACCAGGGAAAACCACTTAGAATGCCTAATTTTGGAATATTAACATTTATTTGACAAAATTATCTAATTATTATTAATAAAATTCAATATAAATATGCCAAAGTGCAATGTGCACTGCATAGAAATAAGAGATGGGTTTCGCACTGACCTTTTTATTTCCTCATGGAGAAAGACCTGATAATAGTCATTCTTCTCAAGAGAAAAGATAAAGGTCATCACAAGCAAGTTCATCGTGGATATGCACACAATGATTATAATGAAGAATAAAAGAAATTATAGAGATTCACTTCCAGAAACTCATTCATTGATTTCCCATTTTCATATTCACAGACACTTTGTATTTACAAATGACGTCGCTGTTTCAGGATTTTTTTATCAGAAATCGAGTATTTATCTAATCCTATGTGCTGAGTGAACTGGTCAGAATATATTAAACTCAGAAATGAAAAAATTGTTTGATGGGCCATCAAAGAAGGGGAAAATTTCATAAGTGACTTCAAAATCCAGCTCAGTACAAATTCCTTATGTCTTACTAGGTACTTTTTAAATCTTACCTTTATGGTTTTGATCAAGATATTAGGTAACAACATCCACACCTGAACAGAAGCATCTCTGAAGATAAAGTTTCATGCAAAATTTCAACAAAAGCACAATTTTGGCTCTACTTCTAAAATTGTTCCTAAAGCCTCAGTTTTTGCATACCAAATTGAGGCCATAGGCATCCTACATAAATCCATACTTAAAATTTAAAAAAAGAATAAAATCTTTTATAACTCTACTCTTAACAGGTCTCAACAATGTAGAGGAAAATCTTTTGGGTTTTAATGTTTCTACATGCTCATCTAACTATTTGTCTGATGAACAAAAAATGATTCCTTCTCTGTTCCCCATCACCCTAAAAAAAATAGTTGCAATTATTGGACAGAATGCAAATTAGTTTCTCAAAGGGACAAAACAAACAACAATTTTTAAGTTTATTCCGTGGTTCTATTGTAGGTTCACAGGAATCTGTGCTAGAGATTGCTGGTCTAAATACATGTGGCATGCACATAAGAATATTCTTCTAAATATAACAGAGACTTATATGAATTCACTGTAACTAAAATGAATTTGTTTGTTCTCTCAACCTGTAGTAGCTCTTAGCTATGTAAATAATTTAAGTGTTCAACATGACATTTTATAAACCTTATTATTAAAATGTTTTGCTAAAATAAATGTGGTGGCTATTAAAATCTACATAGAAAGTATAAATAGTTCCCAATGTAAATATATTTAGCAATCAAATATTCAATTAACTAATCTATACTGTATAACTCTGTACTACAGTGTTATTTGAGAACCATGTACAGCAGTTATATTTCTCAAGCTCAAATTTATATGATAGAAAAAGTCTGTAAATGTCAAGTAAAGTTTCTCATAATCATTGATCAGCAGCAAGTCTTAAATTAAAAAGCCATTTCTGAAAACTACATATTCTTAATTATGACAAATGGGACTTGACATAAAATTTACATACATACAATTCATAAAGCATCTTGCTTAAACCACATAATATCCTATAATAATCTGCAAGGTTAATGTATTCAAATTTATAGCATGATTCCTGAACTTACTCAAAAAAGGGACAAAAGGCAAGGCATAGCTCATGTCAGTGAAATGAAACACAATACAGTTGTTGGCATGTTTCCACAAGCAAAGTCTGGCTCCCAGATGCTTCTCTTGTAACTCCTTTAAAAATGTTATACCAGGACATTTTTGCATTCCCTGTGTTGATCACTAACTGCACACTGACAAAAAAAAAAATTCAGCAGTTTTCACCCTTTGGGTATTTTCATTGAAAATAGCAAACCCACACTACTGCTCCTTTCCACTGTTTATGGGCCAGGCCATTAAATGAAATTATGCCAACTACACTAAATCCTTTCTCCAACTAAAATGATGAAATGAAGTGAAAATGTTATTGCTATGATTCACTAGTATCAGGTTAAATCAGAAATATGCAGAAAATTATGGTTGCAATGCAGACTGTTTACAAGTACCACATTTGGGATAACAGTCCCATATTAATCTCTACAAATGCTATCCCATTCTTCACTTCTTATACATTAGGTCCATACTGGGAGCTGCCACCCTGGATGTCAGATCTTACTGGCCCCACACACCACAAACCACAATGCACCTCAGAGAGAAGAGGTAGGACACTGGGATATTGCAATAATTCACATGCAGGAGATGACAACTGCTCCCCAGGCAGCTGCCCAGGTCAGTGTGGGACTGGCATGCAGCTATATCTCAAAAGAACCCATGGTTTCTGGAGTCCCATACTACTAGAATTCACTCTGAGACGGTGCTTTCAGACTGCCAGAAACACAGCACAGTCCCAGGTGCACTGTAAGAGCACTACTTGTATGCCTGAGATAGGCAGTTTATCCAGGTTTATCCAGGTTTTATGACCTGTATGGAAGTGATAACAAAGTCATATCTATCTTGAACTTTTGTTTACTGAATTACCTGAAATTGCTGTTCAACATCTACTGGTGTAAATGTGTCACTTCTTATCAGAGAATCATACAATCATTTGGATTGGGAGTAACCTCTAAGATCATCTCATTCCAACACCCATGCCATGGGCAGGGACAGCTTCCACTGGATCAGGTTTCTCAAAGCCGCACATAATCCACCCTAACACACTTCCAGTGATGTGGGACATCTACAACTTCTCTGGACAACCTGTTCCAGTGCCTCACCATCCTCACAGCAAAGTATTTCTTCCCAATATTTTTTCCTAATTTTTAAGGAAGTAAAATTTGAGAGAGGTATGCAAACAAGACAAATTCAGTTAGTATATTTTAGGACAACGGAAGCACGACCCTCGCGCTAAGATCCACAGGCTTTCCAGTAGATAATGCTTTCTTTTGAAAATGCAATTCCTTCCTTTAATCCCCAGTTCTATGTTAAGATTCAAGGACAGAATAATTGTTACAGACTGCTAAGACAGAACGCTTCCACAACCCAAAGATGAAGTATTGGAACAACTTCTTTAAGGATATTGTAAATCCCAGAGATCCTAAACTAGTTTTTATTAAAACACAGAGTTTTTAGGTGGAGGAAAATAAGATCTGCTAGGAAAAGTTAAGACTTCAAAAAAAGGATTGAAACAAAACATCCGCTGTGACAACCATCCCCTTTCTGGATAAGACTGTCCTCCTGTCTTGCCATTTAACACAAATCTCACTGACTTGCCAAAAAACTTTCCTCAGTCTCTTCCGACTTCTTAAGAAAAGATTCTGCCCTTTGCTGCTGAAGCTTATCTATGTGCCTGCACTTCCCTGGATCACCCCTCTGTCACCTCTAGGGCACAGCAGACTGTGACATCTTGCCCTCTCTGCCTGGTCCACCATGTGGACCAGGAGCTGGACCCTGCTGACCATTTTCCTTTCCTAGGAGCAACCCACCTGTTTCTTTCAAAACTTGTATCCAGCCCAGGGAGCAGCAGCCAAGACAAGGAAACAAGCAGACTTTTCCTGTGTTACCTGCTTTATATATGTGTAAACTAAACATGACATCTATTGCAAACACAGCACACTGCAACACACAAACAAATCAGATATACATGCATACAGCCAGAACAATTCACAAAGCTCTAGGTAATTGGTAGTATTTTCTTTGGGTAATTTCTCCATTTTGAGAAGAGTGGGAAGAAAAGTGAGTAGCAAACTGAAAGGAAAAGACATTTACAGAAGGGTATATGCTGATGCATTTCTTAAGGCTGAAAAATTCAAATCAGATATTTGTATCTACAGTAACAGAATGATTAATTCAGCCTTTAGAGCCCACCTTGCTGGGTCTTATTTGAGAATTCAGTTGTACAAATTATGGCTCTTTAATAGCTACCTTGTGGAAACCAGAAAAGTTGAGAAGCGATAGCCTGAGGCACCATATAACCTCTGGTTGCTCGTTTCTCAAAATACTCTATCTAATGGTTTTAACAGCCTGATATGTAGTCATTCATCACGAATTCAAAAAATTAAGGTTCTTTGATCTATCTATATAGTATTTATCACATTTATACCCAAGCAGTAGAACGGACCCAATACTTATTTCTATTTTCATAAATATACATAATAAAAATGACATTTTACTTCAAACTTACTAAACTGCAGCAACTCCTCAAATTTATGCTTAATAAACTATCTCACATAACAAGCCATTTTCTCTAATGCTTGCATAAAGTGTATGACACTGCTTCATAATTAAATAAAAACACCATAGAAAATTTTGCTTTCAAAAGAAAATACTTTGGGTCCACAACCCATTGAAGACATGCATGCATAACAAAGCTTTGTTCACATTTAACATGAAGCCAGATGCCACAAACAGCGTCAACACTGAAAAAACTATGATACAAATAAAATTACTTTGTGTGACTTTTTTTCTTGCCAGGATGACAAGTTTTTCTGAGACAGGATTCTATCTCTTAATAACAAACAGTTTCTGTCACATACTGTTCACATCAGACTAGTTTTACAAATCAAAATAGTCAGTGTTTAATGCTGGTACACTGAAAACAGAATAAAAATTACTGACCAGAACCTTCAATAAAACATCTTCTTTCCATAAGTAAATTCATTTCATTAAGTTGTGAGCTAATTACTTTTTGAAGGAGTTCTTTAAACATAGAAAAGTATGATTAAAAATACTTCCATTTTTGATATGCCTTCTAATTTTAGGCAAGTAAGTTTTAAAATGCCACTAGACAACGGTTTTTTTAGTGGTGTATTTTTGTCAGCTTTGGTTTGGGTTTTTGGTCTGACTGGGTTTTCAAGTACTTCTCTTTTAAAGTCTGAAATACATAAATAAAATCCAGCATTTACTAATGTGAGACTTTGATAAACACAGCCTTTGCCACTTGAACTCCTTCAATGTATTCTAACAGTTGACCATGACATCAGGAAAATAGCTTCTATTTTCTCCACCTGCAAACTCTGAGATCTATAAAGCCTGAAACATCTGAAAACTATGAAGTTTCTCATGCAGTTCCAAGAGAGGAGAACAAATAGCTATCCTTAATAGCACACACTTTCCATTTATTGAAGATACTGTAATTGACTGCTTTGAATCTCTCAACTGACCAAATGTTCTGCAGCAGAGGTATATCACTGAATAAAATATAAATAAAGAACATTATCAAACCCACCCTGAGTCCAATCAGTCAATATACCTCTCACATGCAAATCAGATGAATATGAATACTCAGTTATTGTTCCACTTTTACTGGCCTCCTGACTTTTGCAGAAGTGTGTGTGATGAGAGAGCAGGAGGTGAATTGCACCATGGACAGTAGGCTCTCTGACAGCTATGGGCCACCTGTTGTTCACAGACAGCCACTTTATACTCACTTTAAAAGAAATGCAGAAGAGCCTGTGAACCTTATTTTTCCTCACAAAGACCTGCCACTTCCCACTCAATGGACATCTCATTCTTTTCAGCTACACCAGATTGCCTTACCTCCTCTTCCATCACTGACACCCAACATGAATGGAAAGAAGGGCTCCCTCTTTAGATGTAGAATTACAGTAATTGAAGATAATGCCCAAGCTCTTGTCACAGACAAAAGCTGAGGTCCAGGTATCAAGTTCCTAACCACCTTGTGGATGCAATGTCTTTAAATATTTTTCTGAATCCGTAATTCATGTCTCTGTGAGCATTTAGTACTAGCTGAAGGATAACTTCAAGGCAAATATAAATCCCATAAGAGTATTGCCTCAAAACCCAGAGTGACAGAATTCTGACATAGCTCCATTTCATCAAAGCTGCTGGGATTCAACAATATCCAGTTAAAAGAGATTGGTTTTCAATCATTTCCATGTCTGACACTTAGCAGATTCCAAATCCCAGTGATCAAGACAACAAAATAACACATCTTGGACCTAAGAAATAAATTTCTTCCTTTATTACTCTCTACACTAATTCATAGTTCACATCTGCCTTTCACTGCTCTTGTATTACTTTAATTGCTTTTGAATTACAGCTGAGAAAGCACCCTGTAGCACCCCCTTGTCCTTATTCTGGTACTTTACCTATCAGCAAGAAAGTATGTGCAAAAATACTCCATTTATGCAATAATATATTGGCTAAACAAGTGAAAAATACTTCTTAAGAACTCTGAGATTCAACTTTTGAATCTCAGAGTTCTTAAGGAAAAAAATATTGTAGAATCCTCACTGTTTTAAAAGGAAAAAAGTCCATTGCTGTGTTCTTGAATCTGAAAGGTGTTTTCATGGAAATGATTCAAAAAAACTTTCAGAAATTACTTTGAAAACTTATCTTTCGTACTGTCCTCAAAAATGCTAATCTTACACACACATAATTGAAGTCTTTTCAACTTCAATTATTCCTGACCCTACTGATATTTTATACTTTGAAATCATTTGCTAATTAAAAGCACTTAGAATTCTTTCTGTGGAAAAAAAAGAGACAGCACATCAGCATTATATACAACTTCTGGATGAGAAGTAAGGAATTCCCCAACTACCAAAGACAAGCAATAAACACCACGAGGAATTTGGACCATATGCCAAGATATGTAATCTAATGACTTAGCAGCAATGATCACAGGTAACGTCTCAGACTCCATAATCACCTGTGTCTCTGCTGACTTAGACCTACTCCTCTGGTTTGCAAGGACCAATTAACAGTTTCTTCTTTAAGCCTACTGGTTTTAGGAACTGATTGTACAGCTGTAATGCACACCTGGGACTGCCTGGCACCAAACGCTGTGTTTTGGCCCACATACCCTGACTGTGCTGTAAGAAGCAAAGGTGTCCTGAAAAAGAATTTTCATTAACACAGTGCTGTGAAATCTTCACTTCCAGTGTCAAGAAGTCAATATATATGGCATTTTATCTTGAGAAAACAAATATATGCAGTGAGTGCTTGTGATTGACAGATGAAACTTACACTCAAACTCCACTACATAATCATTACTTCCTTCTTTCCAAGAAGAGAATATTGGAGAAGATGGAGAAATTGGAGAACACGTTCTTTTCCCTCTCCCACCCTCATGCTCATGAAAAGGGTAAACATCATAAAAGAAGTTGCTTCTTCAAAACTGTCACAGTCCAGCAAGAAGAAAGGATGAAGATGGTATTATTATGCTGCCTACCTGCAGCAGTTTACTGTTAGGAAAAAAAAAAAAAACATGAAAGCTGCTTAAAGCGACAATCATAAGAAAGAAACAGGATGTTCATTCTCTACCTTCATATTCAATGTCAGAAATGTTCTGAAACAACATCAATGTAATTTTTTAACTATTTAAAAAGCTTTGTTTAAAATAAGTAAACAAACTAAAGTGTTTCTTTGCACAGCACACTTCTCATTGCATATAAGTTGAGACATTTCTTACCTTTCCCTGAGCTTTGCCTTAGTTAAAGAATTTCCTTACCTAAGCCTCCAACTACATTGCAAATTGCCCAAAAACCTGGGTTTGACCAAACAGTTTGGCAAAAGATTGATAACAGGAATCAAAAGACAAATGCCAGGTTTCCATTCCCATCATACTGTGGTGATTCAGTCTCTTCAATCAGAGACTGAATCAATCCTGAAGCTTAATTTACTGAAAACTAAGAACTGATGCAAGTTGTATTGGCTGGAGATCACCACAGCACTGACTCTCACCATCCTTACCTCTTTCTCACCTGAAAGTCCTCTGTGTTATGGGCAGGCTAAGAAGAGATGACACAAAGCCCCAATGTGTCACATTACAGTGCTTCAAGATTTACAACCTTATCTGCTCTGTAAGGGCTCTGTAAGGGAGTTTTACCTCCATGCAGCAAATAAGTACCACCAAAATAAGAATCAAAACTTATCTTAAGAGTCATTTTAATGGAAATTATACTGCATACCATAGAAAGTACTTGCTATAATGCAAGTCTGTGAGGAGAAAGAGAACAAAAGAAAAAGCCAACACAAAATTGGAAATTAAGATGTTAGCTTAGATTAACACCTCTTTTTTCCTGTTGGGCCAGAGTGTGGTAGACAGCACACAAACAGAGCTGAGTTTGAAGACAGGATTAAGGGGAAGGCAGTAGTTGGCATTGCAGTTTTGGGTATGTGCTTCACACTGATGTGAAACCACAGAAGACAATACTAAAGGCCCTTAAAAATATGTCACTGAAACCTCAAGTTAATAAAAAAATTCTGTCTTCAAGGGCTGTAACAGACGGGAACAACTTTAAAGCTGGCACATGTTCTGTTTTATGACAGGGACAACTCTATTGTTTGAAATCCCACTAAGCTAGAAACTCTATGCATCAACTTAGCTCCACCCAGAACACAGAGTTATTTAATACTACAGTTTCAGAAGCTATGTTATAGCTTGTCACATTCAGCTGTGGCCTGCAAAATTATGTATAGTGACAAAGGTAGAAAATAAATAGCTAATTAAGAAAAATGGTCCTTTACTAAGAAAATTTTACATTTTGCTTAGCAAAGTTTTCCTCCATGATTTTATTAAAAACCAAAAAGACTAAAGCCTAGTTTGCTGAAGACAGTATAAAGATTTCTTTTCCTGAAGAATCTTCCAAGGGAAGTTTTACAAGTTGGGAATTCTTTGAAAGTTCTGATGTATTTTTTACTTTACCTGAAAAACCACAGCAAAACACTGACTAATACTGAGAACCATGAAAATTATCCTTCCCTGGTAAATATGAATTTGTATGGGCTATTAAAGAAGAAAGTGACTTAACAGATCAAAAGATTAAATTTCCTACATCTCTTTGTACCCCTCCCAAGTATCAAGCTGCCAGCAGACAGTACATGGTGTATACCACTGAAATCTGTGCTTTAGGCTAAATAGTCTGCTGGCATTCTGGATACTGGTTTGAACCTATCCAGCTTCTGCCTGGAAAATTCATCTACACTGTCTCCTGTCACAAGCAGGAGAAAAAAAAAACAGCTAAGCAAGGAGATAGCTAGAGAATACAGTGTCAGTCCTGATTACTGCCACAGTTCTCAAAATATCCCAGTTTTCAAAACCATGCAAAAATTTCAATATGCTTTTTTTTTAATCCAAAAACTCTTTATTCAAATACCAAACCAAATATTATCAACTGAACTGGCTTAATTTTCTTCTGAAATGCTGGCATAAAAGCACTGGAAAACCACAGAAATGCAAAATTTTACTTTCTTGAGAAAATGCAAATTATAACCAAATAAATGAGAACACAGTACAATGAGCTGTGCACCTGAAATTCAATATTTATAAAGCTAGTGGATCTGTGAAAACAGAGGATTAGAATCCTCTAACATGAATATGCTTTGAGGATAAAAACAAAGTGGAGATTAATTTCTTCTCCCTCTTCACAAGGATCTAGCATGTTTGCCTTCTGCATTCCAGAGCTTAGCATAGCTTTGCAGCTGTACAAATAATTTTTTTCTGTTCTCTTAACAGGCATTCCAGATTTCTTATTTGTTCTGTATTATTATGCCAGGTAACAGCAGGGATAATGATGCTCCACCTTTGACCATGAAAGGAAGAAAGTGTAATTCACTTACCTGGGAAAACAGGAAGGACAGCCAAGAGTAATTAAATGCAACCAATCAGGCCTAATTAAAGGAGATGAACCAAACTGGAGTGTACTCTTTTGCCATCAAGTTTAGACGAACAGCTACACAAGAAACAAATAAGGCCTACTCCTGTGAGGTTTGTCAACCAGCTTTCATCTAACATGCTTCAATATGATAGGAATTAAGGAGAAAAGGACTGCTCTAAGGCCTCAGAGTCATAAGTCTGTAATTCCATTTAAGCATATGATTATTAAAGCACATTTATGGAAGATAAAAGGACTAAATAATCACCTAAAACCTATTGCAAACTTATGCTTTATTTTTACTTAATGTCAACACATTGGAGTCAAACCTAAAAGCTCCACTGCAAGAAGTAAAATGATCTTTGCTGAGAAGTTCATAATTCAAATAGATGAGATGGAAAAAGCATGAGATAAAGGAAGATAATCTCTACTTGATAATATGAAAATGAAGCACACTCCAAGATCACAGGGAAATAAATTAACTAAAAACTGAAACTAAATTTCTTGAACTACCCCTTCTTTGTAATGTTTTTACATTTCAGGTTTATTAGCCACATTAGGAGATAACAGCTCCTAGAAAACTGTTATAAAAATGGGATGCAAGTGAAAATACTCTAAATTCCTGCAGAATCACACCAAGACAGCAATTCACTGAAGACAGAGCTCAAAGAACTCAAAGTCTATATTAACCAATGCCCTCTCCCAGTATTTTATGTGTTACTGCTCCAGATCTACTTACTATCTGACATTCAAATGAACAGATAAGGTAACTGAAGCTCAAAAAAAGAGTCATTTATCCCAGGATATATGTAAAGCTTCTTAACAAAAGCATAAGCAAGCATACAAGACCTCCTTCTGTAAGAACCTCAGCATCCAAAAAGCACTGTAATAACGTTTGGATGTATCTTGTAGCTATAAAATTAAGCCCAGTAATGTAGTTTTTATATTCGCTGCAGAGAGTTTTTCAGCATGCATGACACACTGCATGTCACTTCAGCAGAACATGCATTCAGTGTTGAAGTAATTTAGGTACAATTCAAAGATATGGAACAACAAAAAAAACAGCTCCTAAAGATATATAAATTAATATCTTATAATTTTATGATACTCATTTTCATGAGACACTTGTTTTTTCATCCTTTATTCACTCAAATGACCTTAAGTTGAAAATCAAGACAAAGTGTAAAATGTTCTTTTCTCCAGTGGTCAGGAAATTCTAATAGATCCAGAAAGTTAGTCAGCATCACAAGAAACAACTAATTTTTCCTCTCAGATTATTGCTGATAATTGCACTGCTCTAAACAGCAAGGGGTATAGAACTCTATTTCATACAAAATGATTATTAATTGTTGTATCACTTGTTAACTAATGATAACTGAAAAACCGATTTTTTTTTTCACAGCTTCTTAAAATTTAATAAAGAACAGCAACCTTTCTCCTAGTACTTGAATGTCTATAATCAAGAACTTTTGCCAAGCTCTTTTTCTTTTGTTTAGCCATCTGACAGATACAGTTGGACATTTAAAGACATAATCATTTGACCACATGGGAAAATCCACAGTAAAAAGTTTCTGTATCATCATCGCCATGCTGGAAAACATGAAACAGAACAGTGTCAACACTCATGTTGCTTTCCTTGCAGTTCATTTCCAGAGTCTTTTCAAACAAACACATTGCTTTCTTGCAGGACTGTAATACCATGTATTTAGGCAGAAGCTGGTAACATTTGGAAGGACAGAGAACTTCTGCTTAATGCAACTGCCAAAATGACTAAAGAAAAAAAAAAAAATGGGCATGTTCCTGGAAAAAGCTGTAAGGCTTTTCAATTTTTTAATTAAAAAAAATTGCATACCAGAAAATGTTAATGAGCTGAAGGTCCCCTGAGTTCATTTTTACACATTCTGTGCTATTTTGATGCCCCTGCTAAAGAAAACTGTTCTCACTGAGAACTGAAGACTTTTTTTTTTCAATGTCATAGCAAAATCTGAAATCTAAAAGTATCTTATTCATCGTGCTACTTTACTCCCTTCTTTTAAGCCACTCAGAGTTATCAAACTAGAAGTAGAGAAGACAAAATGATCACAAGTCACACAGTTAGAAAGAGTTCAACAATACCTTTAACTTCTTCATAAATGCTATCATCTATGGAGTCACTGTTTGCTTGTCCAACATCATCATATTCCTCTTCCTCCTCCTGAGGAATAGCATTAGATCCCGTATCTATGTAACAGGGGTTTAAAAAGTTAACATCTAGTGGAAAAGAATGCCTAAGCAGAAATTTATGCAAAATGAAAACAACTCTTCCATGACCTGCTCCTTCCAGTACATTCTGCTTTTTTTTTTTTTACACTGTTCAAGGGGTAAGAAAGAGTTTATATGAAGGAGCTTGTATAAGGGAGAGTTTTCAAGCTAAATAGTATTCTGGGAGAAAAGCAAAAATCTTGAAGAGAAAAGTCATATAAAAGCTGTAATACAATTGAAAATTAGGATTTGCTGCTCAAAACTTGGACATGTGGGAATCCTACAGGTACTAACATGACAGATAAGTAAATGGACAGAATGACTGTCACTAAGCAGTATTGGCAATAAAGGCAACTGCTCTACTGGCTGGCTTACCTTGAATTACAAATTTGACTTGCTGTACCCATTCCTCAGCTTCCTTGGGAGTGGCAGCTGTAAACTATTAAATGCTTATTAATAACTACTAGCAGTAATGTCAAAAACACAACTACAATTTCATTAGCAATAAAAAAGAGGGAATGTAACATTCCCGTCACTTCCTCAAGAAACCATTAGCAATTCTTTTCATGTCTTCTGGTACTTTTCTTGCAAGGATGCTTCTTATAATGTACAGCTAATTTTGACAAATTTACGTAATTGAAGGAGAGGATGATGGATTTGAAACTCTGATCAGCAGCTGGCAGCTGTGCAGAAAAAAGCTGCTTCTCTTCATCAATGTCAAAGCCAGAACTGATGAACAAAATTTGCCCTTGACAATTAGAAGACACCCATGAATTTCTTTAGACTGCTGGGTACAGTTTTCTTAAAAATGTTCTTGTCAGACTCCAACACACTACCTGACAGCTTAATTAACTGGCTTTCAACTGCAATCTCAGATATTTAAAACTTATTAAACTTACATTCCATATTGATGTCTGGCTGATAGATCTCTGAATTGCACAGCTGATATGTGCCTTTTTGTAGCTTTTCCTTGAAAAGCCATGACCAATACAATATGTATTTAACACTGATACATATTTTAACTTTTTTTTACTATTTAATTCATCCAAGAAATCACACAGACACACTATACAATAGATATTAAAATGCTAATATTGAAATGTCCAATAGATAGAGATGATAGATTTCCTTGCTCTTGACCAAAAAGATAATATTTGAACATGTACATACATACGTTTAATCAGATTTTTTTTTCCTAAAATATGAATATACAATATATGCAAGCAAGGGTTTCCTTTTTTCATTAAGATATCAGTGACAGTTGTTTCACTGAAATGTTAATTCAGTAACTGGAATTGTAACAGCTTTGTCAATTAAATTTCAAGTCAACATAAAAAAGTCCAACCTGATAAATGCGCTTATCTGGAGCAGAGATTTCAAAACAACAATCTTTCTTCGCATCCTTCCGAAGGCTATTATTCATTCTGATGGTGTAGCCCTCTAAGGCAAATTCACCTTTCTGTTGTTTGTCTGTTGGAGATAAAAAACAAAGTTAGAGCTTCATTTACAACAGTGAATGTAAGTGGCTCAGCAGGTTATCGTTTATTCAGATTTTGTTTTCTATTTCATGAATTTTACAAAGAACACGTAGGTTTTTAGCAAAATGATTAAGTGATGCTTCTGGAGATAAAGCTTTATTTTAAGAGAAGATGTACCCAAAAGTACATTTTTTCTGTAGGATGCCTAAGGAATTCCACAGGGGGATGTTTGCAGATGGTGGTCTTATTTAGTAAGAAGTGCGTGTTATGACACTTGTATCTAGGGAAAGCCAAGAACTGGAACTTGCAAGACACGTTTCCTATAAATCAGTGTCTCTTTCAGGTTCAGTAAACCAAAGGGAAAACCTGTCTAGCTCAGAACTTGCTGAGCTCCCTCCTAAACTATCCACTTCACTCAAAAAATAAACTTCAAGCTTCTTTTTTAAGCAATTGGAAAAGCTGCTTTTCACATTCTCCCACCCACTCCCAGATGTGCCTCCTTTCAACATGGCAAAAATACAGAATGAATTTTGTTATAAATTCAGGTGTGTGCATCTGTGTTCATTCCAAAAGCATTTCTCTCAAAACAGCAAATGTTTAATTAGCTAATAAAAGTACTGAGCCCTACCACAGTTTATTAGGTACAGCCATGTGGTTGTTTTAAAGACAATTCTACTTTTCAAAGGTTCTGGTTTATAAAAGTATCACTTACAACAGATCTGACTTTAAATACACTGCATGTTGTGCAAGTGGCACCTGTGCACTCCTTTTGAGCCCTTCAAAAAAATTTTCCATCAGATTTTATGTGCTCTGGCATATTTTGGCTAATATTAAAAACAAACCAAAAATGTAAAAGTAATTAAGTTTTGCAGTTTCTGCAGATCACAGTGCAGCATTCAAGTGAAGACTGGCATCATATTTCACATTTTGCACAGGCAAACAAAGAACAGAGTGCAGTTGCATACCAAAAAATGCCATCTATTGTGGGGGTTTTTTTACACAGAAGAGAAAAACATTAATTAACAATAAGCACCAAGCACAGCAGCAAAATTACTTTAAGCATTGCTGAATAGGACTTGGGTGCAAATTGAGCATCCATTCCTTATGCTTGTCAACAAAAGGAGAAAACTTCTACAGTAGATAAAATAGGAAAACTATGATTTTCAACAAATTTTTGTCATATTTCTGGGAATTTAATAGGAAAGAAAATCTGTTTCCACTCCTGAGAGGGTAAAAATTGGCTAACAAAGCAATGTGAACATACATGGACATAAGGGCAGTCACCAGTCAAATACCCTTTCTCCTAATCTTATATGCCCATAGACACATTTTCTCTGTCCTTCCACCTTTTTATGAACTCTCACCCAGGGCACACAAAAACCCAATAACATAATTATATGAGAAAATCTAGTTTCACTTTTAGTCCCTTCCCCCACAGTAAGTTTTATTCTGTCTTAAATAAATACTAATAATGAAGTGCTAGTATTTTCTATTTGTTCAATCCTCCACCTATATTTCAGACAGCACATCCATGCAAAATTCATGAAATCACACCAAGGTAGATATTAGAAATAATAACTTGCAATAGGTTAACTAGGTTCCTTTTAATGAAATTCATTTCTGCCTAGGACTGTTATTGTTCCCTCCCTTGTGACCTCAGGGAGAAGATGAAGTGCAACACATTAATTTCTCACTCTCCCATGCTGGAGGTTTATCAAAACCCTAGAAGATAGGAGCACCCAGGCAGAATAAACAAATACCAGGTTCAAAAGGTAAAAACATTTTGTCAAGATAAAAATGAGGCAAGTATTCAAATTTACTCTCTTGGATTATTTCTGAGACTGCTTCTCTGTGACATGGATGATCCCTTTTATGGTAATACACTTTTACAGAGCTAATCTCGAATGATCTTTGCACTGGTACTCGTTCTTTCAAAGAGCATTGCATTTAAACCACAAAGATGCTGTACTTTGGAAGGGGATGGTGCATGACATCCATATCCCATTTGATTGTTTTTCTGTTTATACTGTTTTTGTCTTATCTCTCTGAACACACTATTTCAGTGCTAATGAAAATTACCTGTATACACCAACAAATATTTATATACATCCATCCTTTGCTATTATAGTCTTTCAATGACCATTATAGCAATAGAATAGACTTAGCATTGTCTGCTTTTACTTCCAATTGTCTTAGCAGTAACCTCTGAGTAAAGTCCAGTGCGGTGCAAATGAGGAAATTCTAGGACAATTAGGTACTTCACAGCCCTGACTCAGAACCTGTTAAAGTTGAAAGACTCTATGAATTCACACTCCCTGTGGCAGCAAGCCAGAGATAAGATCCAGTATGTCCTGGAGAAATGGCTCCAGAAATACAGAATGGCAGAACACAGGCCAGCTATAGCTCAGATGCCTGCTCTGATGGTGACACACAAGAGGTCTACAAATGCCATTTGCTCTTGCAGAATACACCTTTTCAATTAGGACTGGAAAGCAACTGAAAAGGATCAGGCCATCACCTGATCACCACGGAGCAAACCATGACCCACAGTAGCTGCTTGGCCAGGCAGAGCAATCAGGTGCAGGCTTGAAGGCAGAGCCATCTGGAATCATCAGACTCAACAATCACCTCGACTTCACTGCTTGGCACAGACTTGCAGCTAAATGGGTTTGGACAGACCTGGGCTTTTGGTTTCAAGATGCTTTGTGAAGTTAAGGCCACAGCAACTCTAGTGAACTTTCACATCGCCAGTTAAATTGTTTCTATCAGAAATATTTTCTGGAGACTGTGCTTTAGGGAGAATTAAACAGTTTCTGATATTTAAAAGCTTTGAAGACTTAAAGATTTTACTTGGAGACTTAAAATTAGATACTGATAGTTTTTATAGCATGAGTCAACAGTAGCTTCAAGAAACACATTTACATTACAGATATTTAACTTTCATTTGAACCCCCAAATCAGAGCCAGAGTTTTGCTTAGGCAGGAATACAACAGCATATTTAGGAAGAACTAGGGAAATATATGCTGATGGAACACACTTCTCTGAAGAATGATAACATTTTTGCTGTGTGTTATTTTCTCAAGAAAAAATTGTCGTTCCAATTCAACAACAGAAAACCCTTAAGCTGTCCCAGAAAAACATAAAACAGAAATGCAAAAAGTGAAATATCAGTCTTATAAAACTAAAAAGGACTGTGAACGTCATGAAGCATACTTTGTTCCACAATGAAGCCAAATTTCATTTCAGCATAAGCTGTCCTTTGCTCTCATCTGCTCAATCTCCTCTATCCCCTGCTTCCCATGTCAGGAACAGAACAGAAAAAATAAATCTGGGTCTGTGTAGATCATTTTGTATTGAAAAAAAAAAAAAAACAACCCCAAAGTTAGTACACAGAAATTTAAGAGAAATAAATATGGGGGGCTCTATTTAACATAGAGAAAATTCAGATCTGAATAAAATTTAAAAGCCTTTAAACATTTCTCTCACATATAAACTTCATTCATCCTAAAAAGAGTTAAATGTTGTTAACAGAAACAGGGCCAATATTATATTGGGTAAAGAGAGTCTCAAGGGAAGCAGAGAAAAAGCGTTTTGAAGTAACCTTGCGTAACTAAGTCCATGGGAACATTTAAAACAAAGAAGGGTAAACCTTCAATGAGATCTTGAAATTACTGGGTTGTAAATTTGAGGCCTAAGGCGATGTGCTCATATTATTAGCACATGTAAAAAGAATTAGTGCATTCTGAAGAACAGAGGGGACTGGGATAGTAGAAAGGAATGAAGTTACAGAGAAAGACATAAGGAACAAAGGGAAACAGAGAGATTTCAGAGAGTGATAAAGTATTTATAGATACTATTAGAATCTATAATTTAACTCTCTTCATCTTGAAATTAGGAGCCTGTAAGCTTTTACAGTTTACATGGCTTCATGCTAAATGTAGTTTCATATACTTTTCCATGTGCAGGATGTCTGCTATCAAGAAATAGCTCAGTGTAAGTATCTCCAAAATGGTAATTCCTTTTCCAGCTTTTGGACAAATGCACACACAGAAGTTCTTCCCTTTAGGACAGCAGATCTGAAATGTAATCAACTTTTTTTTCTTCTTCTTTTTTCCTTTAATCTAGTTCTCTGAGAAATTGAAGTTGTAAAATAGTTAAGAAATGGTGGAAGTGATTTAGGGCACTGAATTGTTTATATTCTGTTTGCTTATATCCAGTAGTTATTCTTCAAATAACGCATTATTAACAACAAGTGTGAGTCTTGAGGTCTGAATTTAACAGTCTCACAGCAAAAGACCCAGTACACATTAGATAGATGCCTTTGATTGCCATCACCCTGCTACAACAAAGTCCTGTTGTGCATGCACAATTCCCTTTTCTGCCCAAATAGAAGTAGTTCACCACTGGCCTGGTCATGACTATCTTATTATTCAGAGAAATCCAAAACTATCATGTCCATGTTAAAACTAAAGAAATTGAAAAAAAAAAAAAAATAAACTTGGACTTTTCTAAAAGCCTCTGAATTATACCCATCTTTAACATCATATTACTGGCGGGCAGGCAGATACCATTTTCAAGTTATAAAAATGAAAATAAATTTTTAGTGCCCATTAGCAGAGGAAAAATTACCATAATGTTATCAATTACTGTCTTGCTAAACATTTAGCTGATCTCTCCAGTTTGCTGAGACAGGAGGGCATATAACATTGTGGCCTAGTGAGAAAGAAGTAATGAAGCCATTAATTCAATCATTTATAAAGCAACAAATTAACTTTCCTTATTCACAGGCACTTTGAGGTCTGAAAGGTTATCCATACCATCTTGGTGTCTGAGGACACAGGAACAGCCAGAGATCATACAGAAAAATGATAGGGAACCAGGGTACTCAATTCAGGGTGCAACTGCATGGAAGAAAAGAAAAGAGAGGACTATAAAAGATTTACAGAAGGAAAGACTATGAAAAGGAGTACAAGGAAGCTTCTCAAAATCCCACCCAGCTCTGACATTTGAGCACAGTCCTCTGCAATGTTGTGGGCCACATGCTGGCAACTGATACCCCAGCACAGGCATAAATACACACGTGCTTCCCACAACACTTATTTCTGACATGTGATTAGCTCAAACCTTTAAGCCTTGTTTCTCCATCTACTCCATTTATCAGTGATCAAGACAAAAAATGCAGGTGATTCACTTAGTCTATATTGCTGAAAAAATTACATTGTCTCACTACCCAATGCTACTCCTTAGAGTAAATGATTCTGAAACTCTTCCTTACATGTTTGTGAGCTTTATACACTTCCACACTTCTTGCTTTCCCAATGCAAAATGGAGAGAAGTTCAGTTAGAAGAACTAAAACTGCTTTGGAAACAACAAATCTATACAAATACTAAAAAGGCATCCTATAGCCTCATATTAACCACTCAGTTACATTTCCACTGGTACTCAAGCATGAAAAAATCAAACTTTGGTCAACAAAAGACACATCACTGCAGACACAAAATAGCTTTCACAGATTAATCACCTATGGTCTGGTTTTAAAAACAGACACAACTCAAAACAAGCCAAGATGGATGCAGAAATCTCTGCTGCCTCTCAGCTTTACATCCCCCAATACAGAGGCACCAGCAGCCCAACACCCACTTAAAGTGATGCAGGCAGCAGGACTGAGTATGTGTGGAATCCTCGTCACTCTGAAACCAGGTTCACAATCTACACAAAGCCACCAAGCACACACTTCAGTGCTGATCTATTGGTAAGAACACACTCTGAATTTCAACGTGGTCCAAATTATCTGGTACAGCATCAAGAGTCCCAGTAAAAGAAGGAGGCCCCCAGCACAACAGCATACTGCAGCAGGTACCACTGCTGGCCACAACAGTGGGAGTGAAAACAGTTGAGGTGAGTAAATGCCAGAGCTGCTCAGGACTGCCTCATCACACACCTCATCCATGCTGACACTGCAGCTGAACAGCGTGATGAACTGCAGCACGTACCCTCACAACCATTAAGGTGACAGCCCACTTTTAACAGCATACCAGCCTGCCATGGCTGGTGTCCAGTTTCTGCTCCATGACAGTGAGTTGCTTCTGCACTGCAACAGGCACTTTTATATAGGATCACAGGCCTGAACACAGTACCTCTGACCAGCCTAGAAAAACCTTTCTTTATTCAAAGGCAAGTTCAGGAGTGACTTGGTCATCCCATATTACAAGACTAAGTCACTACACCATGCTTAACTAGTTTTTCTGCACTACAAGCACCAATCCAATGGAGGTAGGGAAGAAATTCGTGCATCTGATTTGTTTGCTTCCTCCATGAATAACATGAATTACTGTTTGGAGTCTAACCATGCCATGCTCTCTACAGCTACATGAAAGGAGGCTGTAATGAGGAGGCGGTGAGTCTCTTCTTCCAAGTAACAATTGATAGTACAAGAAGAAATAGCCTCAAGTTGCACCAGGGAAGGTTTCGATTGGGTATTAGGCAATTTTTTTTCACTGAAAGAGCTGTCATGTATTGGAAGAGGCTGCGCAGGGAAGTGGTGGAGCCACCATCCCTGGAGATATTTACTACACATGTAAATGTGGCACTTAGGACAGGGTTTAGTGGTGGGCCTGGCAGTGCTGTGTTAATGGTTGGACTCGATGACCTTAGAGGTCTTTTCCAACCTAAATGATCCTGTGATTCAATACAGTTCCAATGGACCATGTGCCCCTCCCACATCATCAGGTAATGGATAGGAGGACATTCCCCAAAGTCTGCAGCCTACAAAAGCTCTAAATGCATTAGCCAAAAAACCCTCTCTACAGATTCATAAAATAAAGAGATCCCACAAAATATGACAGTCAATTCCTAACATAACACCAACCTTCTGAGTGCCAGGGAATGTATCTCCATGCATCTTAACTTTCAATACAGGTATTAAAAATTGCAACACAGACTTGATAATCATGTTGTTGCCAAAGAAGGAAAAAAAAAAAAAAAAGGACAAAGACCAGGTGGGCAACATGCCTGCCTTAATACAAAGACCATATGCTAGAAAGCATAAATAATCATTAGCACAGCCAAAAGGAAAAGAATATTTAAAAAAGAAAAATCAAGCCTTTTTTTCTAAAAAAAAAGCTGACAAAAATAAAAAGATTTTATAATCAAGAACAATCTTTATGAACTAGCAATATCTTCTGAAAAATAAATTCTATTTTTAAATTACTAGGCAATGTATAACTATATATATATAGAAGTAAACAGCACATGATCATTTTCCAGAGAAATAAATCAATTACCACCGGCAAATCCAAATCAGTGTCATGCCACATATCCTCAAAATTTTTGAACAAAGATATTTCATGTTTGTGAAGCCTGATCAACCTACAAATCTCAAGAACAGAATATAGAAGAAAAAGGAACATTTAGCAGATATGCTAGCAAAACTGAAAAGAGGACATGATGGGAAACTAGCAAAATGAAAACTGGACTGATAATTAGACTCTTTTATTTCTTGTGTTTTTAAAGAGAGGACGAGCTTAAATGAGTCAGTATAACAAGGAATGAAACAAACTGGAGCAAATTATGTTAGTCTTTGAATAAAAAAAGCTGACATAATAACTACCTGCAGTAATCTCAAAAATAAAAAGACAAATAAAAAAGAAAAAAAAAACTTCAATGGAATGTTTGCCCTGGAATTTTTTTGGGGGGGTGGGGGGGTGTTGGAGGGGGAAGACATTATTGTACTTTAAAATTTACTCAGATATAATTATGTATTCATTTACCCTTAAACATCAAATGTACATGGCACAGAATTTAAATATGTTTTATGTGACTGTCAATTTCAAAAATTCAAACTAATATTACAACATTTATGCCAGATTCTTTCCAAACTGGCCATTTAAATTTAGAAGTCATCTTCAGAAGTTTGCTTTAGTTTCCATTGCTGACTTCAGTTAAATACATAACTTAATTTCTAGCTTTTCCAGAGCATAAACTATTTAAAAAGAAACAAAGAACTCTACTATGCAGCTTTTAGATTAATATTTTCCTGGATAGAACCATCTCTAAGGAACTCAGAAGGTATAATTATGAGAGAATGTTTTCAAATTAACATCCTATTTGGAGAGAATGAACATTTTTCTATCTAGTAAAACAGTTGAGTACCAGCATATTATCAAACTGAACAGCCAGATGTTATTAGCAAACAAAGTAGCTTTAAAAGAAACTTAATATTTTTTTCCTCAGTTTCCCTGCCTGACAGGTTCTGACAAATATTTACACATTTTAAAAATTCCCAGCACTGTCCAAGAATTTTTTAAAAGAAAAGAACTTTCTTTTAAAAGTTTCATTCCATTTCTTAAAATTACCTTTGATTCACAGCTTCCAACTCAAATAAATAAATAAATAAATAAATAAATAAATAAATGTTTCATATCCTTTTGTGCATTAAAACATCATTGTTTCCATAATTGTTATAAGTACCTTTGTCGCTTCCATAGTAATAGAAGACTGTCTTGCTGATAGCACACCAACGCTTCTGCCATTCAAAGCCAAGAAAACTGTGGTCTGAAATTAATACAACATGTGTTACATCGGTTTATGCCATTATTGAACAAAAATGTGTTACTTCTTTTCAAGGCTGAGGTAAGAGGGAGGAGGAGCTAGGAAAAGACACTAAGGAAAGGAAACTAAGGAAATGCATGCCGCTGAGAAGAAAATTAGAAATAAAAATTGGTGGTAAGAAAACAAATAAGAATTTGAAATCACAAAGAGGGAAGTCATGTGTAACATTAAATATAAGGAAATAATGAACAACTTCCTAAATATTTCCTAGAGTTATCGCAGCATTAAGTGGGTATTAAAGTGACAATATAAGATTTATTGAATCAAGGTAAATATTGACTGAACCAAAGCTGAGATCAATATTTGCCCTCTTGAAGGAAAATAAATCTTGATGCTCACTGAAACATGAAGTCAACATATGGTACTTGTACATACGTTCCAAATGTTTTCTTCAAAAATATCTGAAAGTCTCTGAATTATGGCTGACTGGACTTTTACAGCATGACTTTGTTAGTAAGTAGATAGGATTTTCTTTCAATACTATAGGAGCAATTATGTGCTATGCTTCTTTTGCATAATAGTGCTTCAACATTTCAGCTTCTTCTCATTTTATTTATCACTCCTTTATAAAGTTGTTCATGTGTATAACATCAAATACAGACACATAGACTTCCAATACATTAAATATGCACTAGCTTTCACAAAGATAGCTAGACTTACCTTTTCTACGTTTTTCCAGGTATCCAGCCTTCAGAACAAACTGAAGATCCTGAGCTGCAATAGGAGGAAATTGATTCCCTGAAAGAAAAACAAATTCTGTAAAGCACCACTTTTCAAGAAAACTGCTATGGAAGCATTATTAAATTATGGATTTTACACTCTCAATATGCAAGAGCTACTGAAAAAAAATTCTAGTAACTATTATTCCAGATTATTTTAAGTAAATGAAACATCTGCCTATCAATGTCAGAGATGTTGCTGTTGTCCTCACCACTCGAATAAGGAGAAACATAGCTGCATAACAGGCCTCGCAAGTCTCAGAAGGAAAAGAATGTAATTAAACAAAATCCAGCAACTGTTTCAAACAAAGGCTGTAAAGCAAGTTGGATAATGAAAGCACTACGTTTTCAAATGTGCAAATAGGAGAATCACAATCAAGAGTCTCAACTGAACACAATTAAATCAGAAATGGGGTTTTCGATACCAGCTTCACACCAAAATACCTTGAAACAACATACAAGGGGAAGACCCTCTATTACACATCTACAAAAAAAGAAACCAGATGAAGAGACAATGAAAGCTGCTGCCTGTTGCTGACAGATTTTGCCTAATTTGCAATATATGGCACAAAACTACTGCCTATAGGATCTGTAAGGTGATAATGGATAAACCAAAGACATTGTACAGACATCTACAAAACTGTTGACCCACAGACCCTAATTTTAGACACCTTGTACAATATGTCTGCATCTGCAAAATGATGAGTACAGCTCACTGCATTTTTGCCTTTTTCTCAACTGCTAATTCATAGACGTGTAAGACTGACCAGCTGACCCTGCCTCATCTTAAAATACAACTTTAAATGTTAAAAACTGTGTCTTCCATCTTTCAACCTTTTCCTCCTAAGACAACAGAATGATGATTTAAACAGAACTCCAGTATTAAGAACAAGCATATGTTAGATGTGTATAATATTTGATATTAATATAAATATCATACTGCTTACCCCAAGCAAAAAAGCAGAACAAAAGGTACTCCTGTGCTGCTGGGTTCTTTAAGTGCATGCAAGCAACACAGTGCAGTTCCTACTACTTATTATCATCAAATATTCATAAGAGTCGCTGTAGGTAGGTGGCAAGTTTACAAGGCAGCCATTATTCATCAGAATATATGTAATCTCATTATGTTCTATCAATAGAAACATAGAGAAAAGGACTGATATTAGCAGACAAATTCTGTGCTAAAAACACCATTTTAAATTATGTAGTTTGAGCGAAAGATCAATGGCCTGACCTTGAACCAAGCACTTTCTCTGAAAGATGATGACAATTTCCTGGATTTTTAGGTTGCTCCTTAAAATTGATTTTTTTTTTTAATTCAGTGTTCACAAATGAGTTGGTTTATGGTAGTTTTATTTAAATACAGTTATGACAGGAAAAAGACAAGAAAGAGATAGGAACATGCAGAGAATGCTGATTTTTAAAGCATGAAAATACACAAAATGAGAAGACATTCTTTAAATAATACAACCGGCTCTTTAGACTGCAAAATATTTTGTTTGACAACAAAAACAGCAGATAAAATTTTACTTACATTGATATTTCCACTTCATTTTTTAAATTAATATTACTTTTTAAAGATTAGGAGTATACTAATTTTTATTTTAGCTTCTATGGAATTCTAACTCTTATGTTAAAAATGTAAAAGCAGAATCAACATGCATTTTAAAGTGATACAGCTGTCCTCCCTTTGCTTGGTAACATGCAATCATAGCCCAACATTAAATGGGAATTAAACACAAAGACACTTGATGGCTGGTATGTGATATGTTTAACAGTTACTTAAAAAGGTGATGTAATGATGGCATTATGAGTGGGAGAGGTGGAGAGTTTTTACAAATATTTTGTAAAACTATTTTTACAAATATGGATCGTGTGCTGCTTTATAGTGGTCATTGGGAGGCATCAGTGTGCAACACTTACAACTCTACCTCATCCAGTAGGGCTCATCTTAGAACAGTGCAACCCCATAGATGAGGAAGACATAAAACCTAAGCAAACATACAAACAAAAGCAGCTCACTCTTAAATTTTACAATTTAAGAATTTCAACTGCCATTTAGATCTCACTTTACCCAATATTGTTTGTATCAGTTTGGGCTTTGATGAGGAAGCTTGGCCAGTGATCTTTTAGTGAATAGTCAAATCAAATGGGACAACACAGTTCCAGAGAAGCACATACTTTGGAGATTCCCTAGTGTTGTTATTCTGTCATTTGAACTGACTACTTCATAGAATCAAAATTCCACTCTCAATTTTGCTACTTCTGCTGAGACAAGTCAGGATAAATTTGGTGATGGAATTTTCTGTAACTACATTTATTTTGAACAGGGCACTGAAAGTTTTTCCTTGAAAAGGAAAAGAACATGCATGGAAAAAGAGTGTTTCACTGTCTGCTGCCACTGCAGAAAGAAGTCCTCCTCCCACCCTTAACCTGTAGAGAAGCCATTTCTTTTTCTATTCCTCAAAGTAACTGAGGCAGTAACTCCAAAAAACAAACTGAAGCTGGTCAGCCCCACTGCCACTCACAATCTGTAAGTAGCTGAAGCAGAAACAGATCATATGCATGTTATTATCCTTCTGTCAGAGAAGCCTGGGAACCAAAAAATATGATGGAACTTTAGCTGAAGGGCAGTAGAAACAGACCCAATTGTAATATCCCACGACACATACAGCTGTACAAGAAAGAAAAAGCATAAATCAGGTTAAATTCCTTCTTTCATTGCCTTTACCTTCAGAAAGAAGGGGAGGGAGAATAAGTAGTACCAAAAGCACAAAGGAAAGAGAAAGAACCACCTCCTCCCAGATTCTCATGAGCCACAGGTGTTGTGCATATGTGGCAGGAAGAAGGCACAAACATGGATATACCATTGTCCCAGTACTACAACAGAAACAACATGGGGAAGCAAGAGGAGCGAGTCAGTCACACTTTCCTTACAGTTACTGCTGAGATTCTACATGGGGGAACTTCTAAGTTGTACTATCTGTCTATCTTTCTTCTATTTTTTTTTCATTTCTTTACCATCTTGTCCACATCTCAAACAGGATTTAGAGTGAACTGCAACTAGATGTGGGAACTCCCAGAAGAAAGTGTGGAATTTACATAATAAGTTGGTTTTTACAGTTGCTTTCAGTCAGAATATTGTTTCCCCATTAATTTGAAATACATCAGGCTTGGCACAAATCTCATAAAAAAGTATCAGTAAAGCAGCATAATAGTATATCTACTATACTTTACAGCAAGTATATCTACTATACTTTGTTACAGCAAAGCAGCATTTGCTTACATTATACCAGCAGCTGAGATCAGAGGTTCATTAGTTGACTCCAGCATGAGACTTTGAATAAGACAGCTCAGTCTATAAAGAATCTAAGACAGAGGAATCCTGCCAAGAAAGAAGGCATTACTATGTATTTTAAGTAAAGAACCATAAAGCAAATTAAGCCACATGCTTCAAATCACATACTCCTTTAGAGCTCAGAATTTCCCATGTTATACTCCCATGCATGCCCCAGGATGTCTTCACGACAAGGAGAATTTTCTCCTTCCCTCATGGGTGCAGGTGAAATGGCCTGAATTCCAGTTATCTGCAATTTCACTTGAATTCCAGTTATCTGCAATTTCACTGGAGACTGTCCACTGTAAGAAATTAAATGTGGAGATGCAAGAAGCTTGCATCCTGGGGATGCAGATAGCACCTACTGGTACTACTTTTCTTGAGCATCTCAACGCCCTTCATGAGAAACTTATGGTCAAGCCCACTACAAGATCAGAGCAAAACTTCTCTCTCAAAATGAGACCACCAGAGATCACCATGCATTCCTAGCACTGTATGGTCTGCTTGCAGATACCATTAAATGATTTAGAAATATAGATGTTAAAAGGATCGTAGTCTCCCCTGCTTTCTCCTTTGGTACTCTGTAGTTTTTTTAAGCAAATTTTAAACACCCAAGAGAAAAGTGGCATTGTGAGTAGGAAATGCTCTGTGGCTTGCAGCTGTGTGGGTTTATATGTAGAGAAAGGCACAATGATTGCTTCCGTTTACTCTTACAGACCTAATTTCTGCTGTGTCATTGTCCTGACAGTGGTGGGCAAGCATAGAGTTGAGGATATAAAAAGGTCTCATTTCCATTTCAAAGTTTCTACCTTACAAATAATGTCTTGAACCTTTATTCTTTTGATGTGAAGACTAGTTCAAAACAATCCAATACTTAGGGAGATAATAATCTTGCATACCCAATACATGGTATAAAATAAGGGAGGTCCATCTGCTTAAACTTACAGGTTTTCCTTCATTCTTGACCACCCACTCACAAAAGGATCTCCCACAATAATTTCTCTTCCTAGCTCTTCCCTACTGGTGGGAATTTTTCCAATGTAGTCCAAAATAAAATCTGCAAGTTATGCTCCATATGCGTATTTTCAGACTGATGTGTACAAAAGCCATCAAAGACCAGATCAAAATATTTATGAGGCCTAAACCTTCATCTTAGAGAAAAGTAAATTATATGTATAATGCACTGGGCTCTTCCTCTTGGTTCTAGGCACTCTTGTGCCAAGTGAGCAGCTGGCAGTTATTATAACACTATTGCTGCCAGGATGAAAATTCCTCCAGTGAAAAGAAAGTGAAATGCTCTCACTCAAGCATAAAGCCAGCTTTACCAGTCATGCTTTGACTTCAGAAAAACATTAATGCTATTAACATAGGTGTATTAATGTATAGGTTCCACTGCACAACTCCCACAAACACAGAATATCTTGTGATTTAGAAAGATCACAAAACCACAGCTTATGGCAGGACTATAATTTTTGCAGCTTGGTAATCAAACGGGCAAAAGCCTGAATGATTTAATTTTTCACCTTACTGCAACAGTGAATTTGGTCCATTACATAAAAACAAGTTTCATCAGTGTCACTTCACAGCATGAAATTCAATCCTTGTGCCTGGAATTTTGATTTTTTGGAGGACCTAAAGATGTAAAAATTTCATCCTGTGTACAAAATAAATAAAACAAAACCAGACTGTATTATTCTGCACTGTTTACCAATAGGATTTTTTTTTTACTTCTGCAATGTGGGCTAAGGGATACATAAAGCAAGAAATAATCAGAGGTCAATGCATTCTAAAGAGGTGCTTAGCATGCTTATGGGAAGTTAAACAGGCGAAGTGGAGATAAGTGTAATTCAGTAACAGCTAAGTGGTTGATTACAGTTTGCTTTCCTAGTAGAGGACCAGAGCTTTAACCATAATAATGGTAAAGTCATCCTGCTCAAATTCACTGTTCTTCATTCCTTGTAAAAGAAAACTGAGAGGAAAAAATACATTAGTTTGATTATATGGAGAAAGCAGTGATCACTATTTCTTTATGCTCTTCTTTAAAAAAATGCAATAATAATTAATAAGATAATTATTAATTTTTTTTCAACTTCCTTTTTTTTTTTGCACTGAAGACCCTTAGTGTCATCTGAGAACTTACTGAGGTTACTTGATGCCCTCATCCAAATAACTGATAAAGATATTAGACAGAACTGGTCCCAGTACCAACACAACTGGATGTAACTCTATTCACCACCACTCTCTGAGCCCAGCCAGCCAGCCAGTATTTTACCTAGTGAAGAGTTCACTGGTACATGCCATAGGCTGCCAGTGGCTCCAGAATGTGCAGGAGACAGTAACAAAGGTTTTACTGAAGTCTAGGGAGAAAACATCCACAGCCTTTCCCTCATTCCCTAGGTGGGTATCTGGTCATAAAAGAAGATCTGGTTGGGCAAGCAGGACCTGCCTTTCCCAGACTTCTGCTGGCTGGGCCTGATCCTCTGGCTGTCCTGTATGTGCAGCATGATGGCTGTCAAGATGATCTGTTCCATAACTTTCCTTGGCACTGAGGTCAGGCTGACAGGCCTGTAGTTCTCTGGATCCTCCTTCCAGCTCTTCTTGTGAACCTGTGTCACACTGGCCAACCTTCAGTCACCTGGAACCTCCCCAGTGAGCCAGGACTGATGAAAAAATGAAGGCGTGACTAGGCAAACTCTTTTGCCAGCTCTCTCAGTACCCTTAGGTGAATTCATCTAGTCCTATAGACTTGTGACTGTCTAAGTGGCACAGCAAGTCTCTACCTGCTTTCTCCTGGACTTCAGGGGTCTCTTCTGCTCCCTGTTCCTATCTACCAGCTCAGAGGGCTGGTTGACCTGAGGATATTTGGTCTTTCTGTTGAAGACTGAGGCAAAGAAGTCATAAAGTACCTCAGTCTTTTCCTCATCCTTGATAATGTTCCCCCTCTGAACCTAATAAAGAATGGAGATTCTCCTTGGCCTTCTTTTTGTTGTTAACATACTTATAAAAACACTTTTTATTATCTTTTACAGTAGTAAAAAAATTAAGTTCTTCCCTTTCTAATTTTCACCCTTGATTTAACAACATTCTTGTACTCTTCCTGAGTTGCCTGCCACTTTTTTCAAAAGTCATAAACTCTTTTTTTCCCAGAGTTCCAGCAAAAGCTCCCTGTTCAGCCAGCCTGGTCTTCTTCCCCACCAGCTCATCTTTTGGCACAAAGGGAGAGCCTGCTCCTACAGGAAATGCAGAAAATAAGTGGTTTTGTCCTCTAGCTTTTATGCTATGTCCCAGGCTGCAATTCGAAATTGGCAGAGATAGTCTGAAATATTTGTGTTAAAGTTGAGCAAAGAAAGAGTAATGTTTTTAGCAACACAAAAAAGTAATTTTATCTCCTTTTCCTCCCTCCTACCCCCTTCTCACACGCTTCTTCCAAAATTCTTCATATCTCTCTGTTTCATTTTGATCTGGAAATACAGCATTTTCCCATTTTTAATAGCTACTACAGAAGGATTCAATTATCTTTGAATCTGTACATAGCAATACACTGGAGTCACATCTGTTGCACAAGCACTGTGAATCTAGGCTAAAGAGGAGGTGGTTTATTTTCATATGCATATCCTCTCCCTACATTTATTTTTTTCTTCTTATTAAAGAGAAGATTAATGTATACCTCATTTGAAAAAAAGATCCCATTTCTTAGAGGCTTCTAATTAAAGAAAAGTTATCAGTAGGAAGATCTCATCAGTTTCATTAACTGTCTTGAACACTTTCACAAAGACTACTGTATTTTGCAAGTCTGGTAGCTCTGAATTAGTTTACCATGCAAGAATCAAAAGATAAATGTTAAAGAAAAAACATTTCATTCCTGGAGTAAATGTAATGAAAATGTTTAGCTTTTGAAAGATTGGCTCACAAAAAGTCAGCATTTTGGTCTCCAAAGTGCTTGCTCCAAAGGCTGCCTAGTCTATGAAGTTCTGTTCTCGAGCCATCCCTAGCATTACCCATTGTGGTCTCTCACAGTTCACAATAATTTTCACAGACTAACTTGCCTTCATATATTCCTCTAAGAAGAGCCAGCAGTGTATTTTAATAAAGAATACTTAAAGCACTGTCATCTGTTTCGCATTTTAATTCTTTCTAATTTGGGATATGAAGTTTGGGCTACAAGCATTAATACCACACCCTCAGAGGCTTAAACACTGAGTATTTCTTATGGACTCCTCCCTTAGAAGGACAGTGGTACAAACCCTTCTCTTCTCTTCCCTTCCTTGCTGTAAGCAGAGGAGAAGGCAGTGAGCCAGGCAGCCTAAAAACCACTGCAACAGATTCTTGACAAAAACTAAATCTAGTTCTTTGAAGCAGTTAACATGAGAACTCTTTTAGTCATTGCTATTTAGCCCCTAAACTGCATGTTTAGTTATTTTAAATTTTACAAACCTTACATTCATGGCTTTTCAATCACACATGTTTTCTGAGTGAAGTTTCTATAGTAGTTGTAGCATTTCATTTGACAAAAAAATTTCCCTTTTGCATTTAACAAATCACAGGAGTCAGCCAGTTTGGCTCCATTTATTAGGCTCCATAGCCAAATGGAATTATCCTGGATCACATAGTTCTCATCCAAACTTAACTCTGAATTTGTAAGTTAATATTGTCCTGGATTTGTGCATTCTTTTGATGATTTTGGAATTTCTTCTAAAACACCCACTGATATATTTTGCATAGCATCTTAATGTACAGAGGAGTTCATGACTTTCACCCATTCATCCAGATTTAACTTTCACACAGGTATTTATTAAAATTTCACAAATTACACCCATGGCACATGGAGGGGCAGGGGAGTGGAGCATGTGGGAGGTGTGTGTGTGTGAATTTTAAAAAGTAATGTTTCTTCATGCTGTAAGCATCCTGCAGCAATAGAAGAGGGGCCGCTGAACACTTCCCCAAAGCAGCCTTCCTAGTTTTGCTGTTTCTCAAAGATTCTGAGGCAAGAAGAAAGACAGAGCAGCAACAAGGTCTCCCACTCACATCACCGTAATGCAAGGCATACAAAAATGTTGTAAGGCATGCAAAAGTTTTGTTTAAAGAATCACTAAGGTTTATTCAATCATTTCAGCACAAGATGGGTTTCAGTCATCCAGAGGCCTGAATTACAGCTACCAGAAAAGTGCATCAGTGGTAGATTGGCAATACAAATCTGCCAGTGCAACAGCTTCAAGCTGTGTTATGAGAAATAAAGTAGGCAGGAAAACACGGAGATAAAAACAATGCCCTTGCTTTGCAGACGGAACCAAGTCAAAACAGACCATCATGGATCAATTAGAGGCACTGGGAGTTCTCATGAAATTATGCAGGCCAGCTGAAATTTCCCAGCGTTGTCTCACAGACAAGCACACACATCCAATTTTGATTAGAAACCCTAAGTAAAGACTCAGAATAACTATATGATAGCTTGAACCACAGAAGGTGCTGTTAGCTAATCAGAGAAAATTAAAAGACCAGGAATAAAGAGTCTACAGCTGGAGTATGACCAGCATGATGTCAAAATTGCACATGGATAGCATCCTTAACCATATCATGATTCCTGCATTCCCAGATGGCTAACAGGAAATAAGTCCCACAGGCTTATCAAACAAGTTAAAAGCTATCATTTAATACCTCCAGGTGAAAAATACAATTTCCAGCTTAACATCTAAAACACCTGGGAGAGATAACACTACAATTGTTCCCTGCAATTTACAACTATTTTTAAATAGCCACCTACACATAAGAATCCCTCGGAAATACCCACATATCACAGTACCTTAAGAAAAACTTGAGGCAATCAGAAGTTCCCCATTACTTTTCTTATTTTGTCAAAATGTTTTTAATTAGTACTTTGGAAGGGCCTAAAATTCCATCGACAGGCAACTGGCCCTTTTATTTCAGTAAATAAGCCTACACTGAGATCAAGCAATGACAACTATTTTACTGAATGCAAGAATGATTTAATAGGTTTTGGCAGAAAAACTGCCAAATGTCATTTATTGCAAAGCTAAACAATGAACTTTTAAATTGTATTTCAAAATTAGTAATACGTGTTCTTTTACTTTCAATGCCCTAGTAATCCAAGTATTTATTACTCAACAATATTTTGACAGATCTTGTAAAGCTCACTACAGTTTGAACTCTGTGAACTCTCATCCAAATTCTGGCAATACCATGCAACTTAGATTTTCCATGAATCACACATTCACAAAACAAAAAGCATATAAATTTCCTTCCTCTTAATTTAATAATTTTCCAAAATTTTTGCCCTGGGTCTTCTCCTGAGTAAGTTCTACTGTGCATACATCCTTTTCTAAATTGTTCTGTTTCTAGAAGCTAGTTTAAGCCCCCTTTAAAAAGTCTTAAAAAAAAAAAGGAAAGAAAATAAGTGAAAAAAACAGAACAGTACAGTTTGAGAAGTGCCAAATTTAGCTGCAGAGAAAAATCTTCCAATGTGAATTTCATCTGTGAGAGGGATATTTTAGCAGGGGAACCTTTTAACTCCTGCTCTGATCAGAAGCATAACACACCATAAATACAATAAGCAAAACCCAAGAAATCCTGGGAAACAGGGAAATTCTCAGACTGCCATGAAAAATCAACAAAAACCTCAATGTAAATTGCATTAAGTTTTATATATGGAAGTAATCTATGCCAACTGGCAGCCCTCTTGGATTAGCTGTGTAGTCTGCAAAGTTCCAACTGTTCTGACTCTTGGCCAAAGGCTTGGCCTGTTAAACTTCTGAAAGGAAACATACATACACACTTTGTGCATTTTAAATGCTCCAACAGCTCATATCCTTGATCAGAAAAAGTTTTAACATTACTAGCTGGAGCTGGAAAATCTTTCATCTGTATGAAGGAAAAGATTCAAATTCCTAAAGTCAGCTAAAAACACATCTTTAAAACTGGCAGTTGCAGATTTCAATGAAGAGGTCCTAAGCCAGTTTTCAATTTCATTCTATGTATTCCTGCAAACACAAAATGATTTGAATGTTCTGCCTCATTGCCTCATTTTTGATACATTTCTTCTACTACTGATAATTTAAGAAAAAAGCTTTGCTCAGTGATCAGTGAACTATCACACTCAAAGCTCCTCTGCATTTGAAAGCTAATTTGGTTTAGGACGGAGGTATGACTTTACACTATACACATACAGCCTGCATGTAAAGGCAAGCCTTTTTAAAATAATAACAGAAGAAGAAAGTCTCATACAAGTCTTTCAAGTTTTCCTTAATGCAGCACACAAAATGCATATCAAATATAATTCAGTATGTAGAAGTGGGAAGTTCTGGTAGAATTACAGTCTCTTGCAACGATAACATTGCACATAGAAAAATCAATCTACAGAGCAAGACCATGAGAAAAATTAAAGGCAAGGAAATCAAAAGTGACTTATACAGTGGCTTTATTTCCAAATACTCTGAAAGAGGTAATAAAAAGGTAATAAAAACCCAAAGGTTTTATGGTTCAAAAAACACATCACTGTTTTCAAACCCCCTCTCACAAGGAGGTTGCTACCACAAAGGTAAAATACTCTCCTGTTTTGCTGTAATTGCATGGGACCCAACTGAAAAGAACAAGGGAAACACTGTAAGAAACCAGCAGAGCACACTGTGGGAAGCCAGCAGAACACTCCTGTGTTTCCTGAAAGCTTTCCAGATGTAAATTTCAGTTGCCATTCACCTTGGAGTATACTGAGAATGACAGGAAGAACCACCTTCCAATATCAACTCCCAAGTTTTCTGAATGACGGCACTAATATTTTCCAGTCCATTTGGAGGTTCCAGAAAAAAAAAAAAAAAAAACAACATACGCTTGAAGACACAAGCAACAAGAATTCTGGCAGAAGCTTTTTGTCTCTGAACAAGAGAGAAGAGATCTGACCAACTGTCCCAATTCTCCCATAAGTCCCATTTTGTTACATCTAGTCAATGGAAATACCCATTCTAATTTTTCAAGGATCTTTCTAAGTTACACCAAGCGACATAATGTTTCTCAGATGACCCTTGCAGTTCTTGCTGGCTTTAGTATCAAGTAGAAATATCTGAAATAATAATTTTTTATTTACAGTTAGAAAAAATTATCTTTTCCTATAGTAAACACATATAAGTTTCTTCAGCATCTGCCATGGGAGATCCCAAGAGTTAAGGGACTGGAAGTTAATAAATTACAGATATTATCATATGCCGCAACAGGAGTCACAATTTGGGAAAGAGAGAATCAAGAGAAGAGCTGTGATTGAGTTTTGTGATATCTGTGTAAGAGGAAAAAAAATGACACATCAAGAGAAATGGGCATATTTTACAACTTAAGACTTTTACAATGATGAAGTAGATGAATAAATGTCAGTAGGAATTTTTCCAAACTCATTTAACTTTCGTTTTTTGTCCCTCGATTCTCACACCACACCTGAGTTTTCCTTAAGCCTATGTCTGCAAATAAATCTAATCAAGGACTAGAAAGACAAACCACCCAGTGAATACAGCCACTGCTGAAACTTGAACCAGTTATAACTTTAATGGTGTATGAATTACCCGAACCTGGATAAGACAGTAGCATCGCTTGGTCTGGTGACAGTATTCAGTGATAGTATTGTGGTCTGCGGACATCAGCGGGAGAGGATTTGCAGGCAACATAATAACCTTTATCAGATAAACTAGCAGCACTGGGAAAAACCAGACAAGCCTTTATACAAGCAAAAGAGCTCATTTATAGAAAAATTCCTCAGTTATTTTCACTTTATAGCAACTGCCTAACACACATCACTTCTCTACTAACCTGGCATAATGAAACTTGTGAACATGCACAGTTATCACCCAAAGACTGCCCTCAAAACAAACAATTCAAACCCATAAACATTTGTTTTAAACTAACATACAGTAGTTTCTTCTAATTTAAAAGGTGTTAATTCAGTTCTCTTTAAAAGAGCACAAAAATAATTATGTCAAAGCTATAAAGTGGTATTACCAAATTTCAACGGAATAAATATTAAAGTTGATCTATGAACACTAAAAAAAAAAAAAAAAGAAAATGGAACTTTTAATGGAAATGCTGACACAACTTTAACTATGACAATGTTAAGAGCGCTGCTCTAATAAATCTGTCAGTTTCTGTAATGCCTATGACAATCCCATTAATATGAATGATGTACACTTCACATAGCTTACTACATACCAACTGCACAAGTTATACCATCTTCATTCCCAGTAACAAATCAGTAATCAATATTTGCAAAAGCAGACTAATCCTTTGCAAAATCAGTGGTTTAGTGATTGAAGAGTTTGCTCAATTTACACAGTTAATCCCTCTTCATCTGCTTGAGCCCTCTATTTATTCCAACCACTTACAGTGGTAGCTGTAGCAGATTAATACATCCCCCGGTGCTAAACATGTCTTGACAATTGACCCAGCATATTGCTGTCAGGATAATCTTTACAAACACTGAGCTTTTCTTACCAAGCCTGAAGGCAACATTTAAAAATCAGAAGTTTACAAATACTCTCAGAAAGATCCTCTCACACATATTATCACTTCTCCATTTAATTGTTTCTTTGAGACAGTATCTACTCTGTCATATTTTATGGACCCAAAAAGTACCCTCCTGACCTTTTTTTTATTACTAAAGTTAAATTACTGTAATTATGAAGTCACACAAAGGGGTTTTTTTAATCAAGAAATTTCTATGGAAACAGAAAACCAGCAGGAAAATAATGTGTTGTAGCACATTGCTCAATGAAAAAATGAGATGGCCATCTGTGTAAATACAAGTAAATTAGCATCTTTTATTCAAAAAAATTGAGCTGAAGCAGTAAAACTAAATTAAGATTATGCAAAGAGGAAAAAAGTTGCCATGAAGTCCATAGTGAGAAAGTAAAAAAAAAATAAACTTTATTTAAAAAGAGACAAAAATATTTAGTTACAACTACATATACCTCTGTAGCTCTGAAATTTACAACAAAGACTTGCATAGTCCTTCAAGGTTTTTCTCCATTTTGAGATTTTTACCCCTACAAGAGGCAAATATTAATCAAAGCATATTTTTCTAAACAACTAAGAAGAATTAACATGGACAGTAGTCCCAGTTACACACTAAATTCATAGTAATCTTTCATATCAATGAAGCTATTCGTGCTTAATTTGCAATTGTACACAACAGCAGAAGATAAAACATTCAAATAAATTGACAACTTAAAGGAGTAAATCTGAAAATATTTTATAAGGTACAAATGTAAGAACTTGTATTTAAGGAAAAATAAAGTAGAAACCCTTAAAAAGGTAATTTGCATGATCAGTCATCATAGTTTTTATGGTTCTTGGTAACTTATTTCAGAGAAGCATGATACTGTATCAGCTGTACAAGGCATAACAATTTGAATGTCCACACAGAACTAAAGCTCAGTGTTAGAACAGCACAACTGTTTAATTCTTGAAATTTTCCTAACAGCAGTTCTTGATCTATGGAAAGACAGCATAAAAAAATTGCTAGGCAGACCAAGGTGGGGGTTTGATTGTTTAAAAAAGAAAGTAAGCATTAAGAGAAAAATTAGAGATATTGATGGTAAGAAGTGAAACTGAAACATGCTGGTTTGGACCATACATTAATTACTATCCTACAGAGCCTAAATTATCCAGCTAGCTCTAGAAATGCAACCTAGATTCAGAAATAAACTTAACCAAAATTGGCAGAGCACAAAACACTAACTTAGCCATCAGGTGCAGTCACAGCATACATCATAAACTCAATGTGCTTGACTATTTTATATATCCACAGGAGGAAAAAAAAAAAAAAAAAGAAAAACCTACACTAGGAGTACTGACTTTAGGGGGCAATAATCAGCTTTTAACACTGAAGGCCATCAAACCAAAGACCAACAGAACTTTCTTAAAGGGATGAACAACACAAAAATCAGCACATTCCATTGTTTCACTGCTGAAACTCATCTTAAAATACAAAAAAAGTGACTGAAGACATGGTACAATATGGAACAGCCTAAAATTTATCATTTTCTTCTTAGACACAGAAAGGTGAAGGTGTCACTGTTGAACAAGAACACTTGAAGGGTGAAAGATGTGAGCTGCAGCACAAAACAAGTCAGCATATGGGAAGAAAAAAAGAAAAAAAAAAAAGCAAAAGACACACCAATCTCTCGTTCTTCCACCATAAAGAGCAATTAACTTTCTAAAACAGAGACTGGAACCAGTCTCTCCTCAGCTTCAGGACCACATGTAGCTACCTATGATGATACAGACGCAAATACTGAATTTCACCCCTGTGTCATTTGTGGTGTCCTCTTGAGGTCAAGTAGAAGAAAAGGAGATGTAGGCACAGTTATTATCCTACACAGTACACGGCAGTACATAAAAGCCTCTCTATGCAAGTTCTGCAAGAGTTTTAGCCAATCAGAAAGTAAAACTTAGAACAGACATCATTTTCTAGAACTAAAATTCTAGATCTCCCCTTGATGCAAGTCATTAAAGAAGGATGAAATCTGAATCTTACTGGTTAAAAAGCATACTAGAACATCAGTCCATTAGAAAAAAAAGGCATTGCATAGATATGTGAAGGATTATAAATTGCAGAGTGGCTCAATTCTGACTAATTTTTCTTCTGTTATTCAGATTTTCATAATTCAAAGCTCTCTGAGATGGAAGCTATGGCACAAAGTTGTTTTTTTTTTAAGATTTCTGTAATACAGAACATGATCTGGCTTAGGAATTTTAAACCTTGGCAAAACTCTCACAGTGGACTCCAGCAAAGCAATAATGTTACAACTCAAATTTAGCTTCAATATTTAACTGGATTGTGGAAAGAGTGTCTAATCTTCTCTAATTTGTTAATACCCCAAGGAATCAGTGGAAAGAGCAATTGCTGTGAACACGATGAGTACCCTAGACATTGCCTATACAATCAAACAAGAGGGCTTCACTTTACCCCAATGACAATTTTCCTAGCTGATTAGTTGAAAAAGTCCAGCTGTACTTGGTCTTGACTGACCAGTGGATGGAGATTGAAACCACCACTCAAAATTTTTCCTGAAAGCTTCTAGCAAGATAGCTAAAACATAGAGTTTATTTAGCCACTCATTATGACTCTTAAAAAAGATGCTCCGTGCTTCAAAATGCTGAGCCTTCTGAGATTTAATCTGATATCCTTCTCTACTCATGCATTCTTCTGTGAACCATTCAGTTTTAGCAACTAGCACCAGAGGCTGCTAATTTGGTCTCTAAATGTGAGTGCCAAAAAGAACAAACACATAAACAAATGCCATCAAGAAGGTCAGCAGCTAGAGCAAAATCCTAAAATTTATTAGACTTCTGTGAACTCTGTCCCGCTGCCATTCAATGAAATTCCTTCAGGAAAAACTGGGGAGACAGAGTGAGAATTGGCATCACCAGTGAAAGACAAAGCAAGCCTAGACTCCTGATGTGCAGTGCCCCAAGGTGCCAACAAATGGCACACTGCTTTTGCCTCCAAATCCATGATGAAGAGCTGAATGAACAGCAGGATGGAGAATGAGCTCCAAGTCTCTGCAGGGCTCAGCCAAGCAGCCGTGGCTTGTACTTACGGCCAGGCTGCAAAAAATGGGAGAAGGAAACCAGCTGGAGAGATCAGACTGCAGGTGGCAGAGCAACAGCAAGACTTATAGGCCAGAATGCTGAAATCCTGATGCAATTTCTGTAAAGGCAGCAAGGGTCATGAAATATTGCCTAAAGTGCCTGTTAACCCTTCACAGCACACCAAACCTGTGAATTCCTCCAGTACCCTACAGTTGCAGTGTAGCCCATAAGAGAATGAAGACTACAGGATTATAGGGTTATAATTGGTTTAACAAGATCTTTTCAGCAGCTGACAGGCAATTAAGTCTTCAGTTTAGCCCTAAAATATTTATTCAGACTTTCCAACTGCATATAAAGACATGTCTCAGAGCACATCACAACTCTTGTTACAAATACAAATGGCCCCTTTTTAGGACTTTTAAGTAGCTTTCATGCAGGTGATGCAGAAAATCATGCATGATTCTGTCAGGTTTTTCATATGAATAAAGATTTCATAAAAAAAAAATGTTTCAGGCAGTATGCATCTTCCCCAAGAATGCTGTAGCATGGCATATTATTATTACCTGCATTTTGAAGAACAGCTTTATAAATTTTATATATTTTAATTAGTTAATGTAATCTGACACTCTTTTTTCAGTATGTCATTTCATCAAAGATGCAGAAAGTATTTTGATTTTAGACCTAAACATGCCTATATGATGACTAATCATTACATGTTTCACTACACAGGTACCTATCATGCAGAAATAGGAGTGAATGATACGCTTCAAGGAAAATTTTGTGTTGAAAATGATCAGTTGATTAGGTACAGGGCAAAAGAAAAAATATACAAAGGTTGTCAACACTTCTGTCATGTACAGAAAGGAAAATTAAGAGTCATTTGTTATTCTCAGTTGGAGAGGTCACTAGTGTTATCTTGCACATGATGATTTGATGCACTACATATGATTAATGCTTGTTTAAAGGACATTGCCAAGGTCTCTAGGTCAGACTATGACCTTCCATTTTTTTCAGATATCCATAAACAGAATATTAATAGTTCAGTAAGTGCTTTCCTCCCTCTTTAAAATATTTTAATACTCTCTGCTACTACTAAAAAAAGACCAATAGTAGAAGGTGATAAAACAGCAAGAAAGAAAATTCCAGTAGAGAAGCATTTGCTTCAGAATCATACTTGTTTTTTATTACTAAGTGACTGATGCACTTGTAACTATCACTTTCTAAGACTTTCTAACTGCACAGGTTTCCACCACCTCATGTATATGCATGCCTTGATGCTCTGGGATAAAATTGTATATGCTTCCTCAAAGTCACTTTAATTCTTAAAAATTTTGAAGACAAAAGCAAAGTGAATGTACTTGCTTTTTCTAAAAAACAAAGTTCTCAGAAGTCACTGAGATGTTGCATTTTCACACGACATGTACCGACTGTACTTTTTAATTGTGTACTTACATGTCTAGCTAGAGCTTTAGTTCTCTTAAAATCAATGTTTAGGCATCAGAAAATACACAGCAAAAATGTTATTAAAAAAAATGTAAGGAAGGAAGGATGAAACTCCTGTGACTGCCTCACTATTAATAAATCTTTGGAAAATGAAGTGTTGTCTGGATCATGCTTGGAAATCTCTAGTTTATATCAATATAATTTTCTATCCATGGATATAGCAATAGTTAAGATGGAATGTCCAAAACTACCTTCAAATGAGGAATAAGCATTATTATATTTTTCCCTTTTAAAACACAAAACATTCTTAATAGTAAAATTAGATTGTTTTTCAAAAAGTACTAAAGAGGACTGCAAAATTTCTTTCCAAAATAATTTTCCCTGTAGCTTTCCAGGGGTTTTAAGAGGAAGAGACTCTTGTACATCATCATTACATGGCACTTGCTTCAGATTTAAAACTATAATTCTATGTTTATATTTTTCCCCTTAAGGCTGTACTTCCAAATGTTTAATAACAGACTGATTGCTATATTGTCCATGTATTATTCTGCTTTTCCACAGGGTAGCAGTGTGTTTCAGAACAAGGCCACCACTGTGGGAATATGAATGAGTACACAAAATCCCTGCAGAAAGCAGCTGTTCCCTCTTGTACATATGCAAATGGAAGAAAGCTAAATAATGAGGGCAGCTTTATTTCACAAAGGCAGACAACAACAGAGCCAAAGTGGACTACAACAAAGTTTTTGTAGGAAGCAGTGAACTGAAGTCTACAAAAAAGGATGAATTCTTAATATTCTCAGTCGTGAGAATCGTGTTTCTTAGGGAAATACTGATTCATGGCTTGCAAAATTAATCCTCAAAATTATTTTTAAAACCCTAAAGACAAAGACATCAATGCATCTTTTCCAAGACACTGAGTTTATTCAAAAAAATTATCACTTAATTAAGGCAGAAGCCTGGACATTTTTTCCTCCCCAATATCATCAGTCTTACGTATGACCTTGGACAAGTCATTGAATCTAACTCAGTTTTCTTGTCCATAAAATGGAGATAATACCTCTGCCCAGGGCTAGTGGGAAGCTAAATCCATCGTCCATAAACGTGATTTGAAATAGCAAGGTAAAAAGGCTTTATCAGTGCTACGTACTGCTGCATTTTTCATTGCTTTTAATAAGCCTAATGAAACCATGTAAATTTTGAATGACAACATTAAGCAGATTTTCAGGCCAGCTAGGAGTAAAAGGCATTACAGATTTCTTGAGATGACCCCGATTTGAGCTCTGACAACTAATGGCTGAGTCAGAACATTGCTATGTGAAGTACTGTGAAGAGCCTTCCAGATGTCTGTTGTTCTAACAGGGGACCGTTTATTCAATACTGGAGAGCGCAGTTGCGCCAGCGACAGAGGAGGAAGAAGAAATGGTTCACATTTGCTCACTGATGAAACAAGCAACACTAAAATCTTTCAAAGTTTGTCACTGGCATTCACTAGTGAAGCTTAGTACAAACCATGCTCTTCACACAAGCAAGAGAACAGAAAACAACAAGAACTAATTTATCAAACCAAAAACATACATGCCACAGATTAAACTGCACAGTTCTCCAAACTGATCAGCTACAATTCCTTACCATAAAAAGCTGCCACCATAACCCCAGCAGGATTTTGGTAATAATACACATGCCCTGAATTCATAATCCATGAAGAAAGTCCTTTGACAGTATGTCTTCTGCAGCAACATTGAGTGTTACACCTCATCCTCACTTAACTGAGACATGATTAGGGCCAACACAGCTGGTGCTCTACAAACAAAATGTTACACACTTTTCTAAGAAAGAAATCAATGCTGAAATTATTCACCTAAATACTAATCTAGTGTCATCTAAAGAGAACATCCTTGTCACTGAAGGAGTTTGTGAGCAATATAGGACTAGACTTTAAAATTCAAAATATTTTCCATTTTTCTTTTAGCAGACTATTCCACAAAATCAAAGCCATAAAAATAATTCCATTTTTAGTGGCACTGAGTTTCCTGTTTGTCCTGATCTTACTAAAATTGACAGGTCTACTTTGGGCAGTCTAGTGTCCAAACTGGGCTACAATTTTGGTCATTGTCTACCACCTTACTGCTTTTGGTGCAAAGCTATGAGACTTCCATGCAGACATCAGGCTAAACTGCCAGACGCCCTAAGCCCCCATTCTAAGAGTTACTACATTACTTAAAATCAGCTCTACAAGACACATATGAAAGGACATTTTTGATGCTGTGTCACACTTGTGGCATATGCTATAGAGTAAACTGAGACTGCTTGAAGGCCTGTTTTCATGATCAAGTATCCCAACAGACAGAAACATCAGCTGCTGAAGCATTAAAAACTACCACAAAAAATGCAGCCTTTCTTTCCCATAAGAATATCTTAAGAACAGCAGAAAACAACAACAGCATGTCAAAACAAGGGCACCCCCGGACATTTCTGCAGTGGATTCTCTTAAATGTTGCATGTATTTTTTTCATGTGTTTCTGTGGCCAACTTTATAAGTCAACTAATTCAAAATTTTCACTTTACTTGGGAATGAAACATGTGGCAGTATTGTAATGAGAGTCACAGAGTCAGTTTTTCCCCTCCCTCTAGAGACAGAATAGAACTTCAGATCCCAGAGCAACCGTGAGAACATCCAGGAAATTGTGAGACTTCCCTTGGTCTGCCTGACTTCCAGCACCCATCTCTCCTCATTTCCTAATCCTCTTCTAACCTTCAAGATGGGAAAGAGCAGTAAGCTGAAATGGCAGATTGTGAAAGCAGATACAGGACACAGGAAATAGGCTTGTAATCCAAAGCTAGGAGCTGGGCATGGCAGTGCTATAAATCAATATACACTGACCACAGGAGGTACCACCAAACCTAGCAGGCATATATGGGAGAACTAGAAAGATCTCTGATTGCCTCAGGTGAAAGAAAGCACATGAAACAAAAGTCTGAAATTCAGGAAACTAATTTCTGCCATAACTGTTATGGTTTACATCAAATTTCAAGGTAGAACTGTAGCTTTCAAACTTAAATCCAAATGGTTAGCGTGCAGCGCTTTAGCCAAAACACATTTCCTTTTTAAACCACAGCTTCAAAGCCATCAAGTCTGGGACACTCTTGTTAGAGCATGACTTGACCATTTGATTGACCACAATCACACTAGAATATCAATCATCACCACATCAAGAGTGGGCTGTTCAGACTCATCTTCTCTCTCACCATGAACGTCAACCTGAAGTACACTTTTAACAGATATTTCCCCTTAGGTGGTAAGAGAGTAGATGGACGATCTTCTGGACAAAGCAGTAGAAAAGATTAATCTCTCTCCACTCTTAAAGAGAGACATTAGCAGTTTACTCACATAATCACATGAATTTGCCAGAGATCTCTAACAAAAATGCAATAAACTTTTTGCACAGAAGCTGGACAAAAAACATACTTGCAAGAAACCGTATTTTCCACCCTACTTCTTTCTATTCCATCCATTCCCTTTATTGATCTAAGTACCTATGTCTGGGAAGACCCTTTCTCCTGCAAAGTCTTCCAGTCTTGCTCATGTCCAGTAATGTGACTTTCCATGCTGCTTCCCATTCTTAAACTCTCATCATTTCCCCTTCTTTATCTTCTCTTTCTCCATATTTTTAGTCCCCTCTTCCTGATGTCCTGCTCTATTCAATGGTCTCCTCCATTCAGGAAGGGCTGACCTCCCTGCATTAGCCAGATCACATTGTGCACTCTATTCACTGGCACCTCTCCACATCACGGAAATTCTTCACTAAGTGAGCTCTTTATCCCTACACATGCCTACTCTCCTGCCACAGTCCTCATCACAGGGTGAGTGTGCCAGTGAATGGGCACAGGTCCTGTTGCCAGCTAGATTCTCAGAAATAGAATCCCCAAGCCATCTGCCCAGGAGAGCTGAGGGAAAAGGGTTGCACAGGTGTCAGGGACTGTGCTCCAAGACAGGTCAGCTGCTTCAGGGGGAGCCACAACCAGTACATAAATCAGAAATCACCTTTCCCCTGGGTTATGACATTCCAAGGAATGAAGCTAACATGAAGAGGTTTGTTGGCTTTATCCTCTCCTTCTAGAGTTCTTTTTGATCAGCTCTGAACATCTCATTAAAAGTGCAACAGAAAGTATCCAATCACTTTTCTATTTTTAATGTCCCTTTCTGCATTGGGCCTCAGTCTTCAGTATTATACTCTACCACATGTACAGTTTTCTATTATTAAAAATTTAATAAATACTTCAGGCCCCAAAGCATATCAGCAATGAAAAAGAACCAGTTCTTCTACCCCAGCAGAAGCCAGCATGACAGGCATTGCATGACCACTGGAAAAAACTTAACTAAATCATCAGCAAATCAGGCCTGAGAGGTTTTCACTTCATATACCTGTTCTTATTCCAGAATCATGGATGTATTTACCTAAATTAAATACATCTGGCATAGGTCCGATACTGCTTTGTGGACAGCACAACTATCCATGCAGAAGCAATAAACTACTGAGTATGGTGTAGCAACTTTACCATTTATCCTCCTGCAGTTCTGAATCAAGATGTGGATACACCTGCACTAGCATCCAATGCCAGAGAGACACAAGTTTTTTCCTCAAGAGTCCTAACTCCAAGGCTGTGCACGTACCATGTCCATGGTCTTTGGCCCCACTTCTCAGAACGGCCATTTAGTCCAAGGGCACTGCTCCAATGACAGCACTCCATTATTTATCATTCCAAGTCTAATATTATAAGCACCCTTATAAAAGTAGCTTAGGCACCATGCTGGATTGTACACCCCATCTTCTTTATTTGCAGAGCACACACCACAACAGGACCCTATTTTTGTTTGCAACCTTTGAGAATTGCTTTGAGGAACGGCAATGGTAAAAATAAGAAGTGGTATACTGGGGCAGAGCTTATATCAACAGAATTGGAAGGCTCCATATAGAGCAGACTCTCCTTTCAGCATATATTCTCTTGACACAGTTATCCTCAAAACCCTTGGGACTAACTCTGACACGTATTTCATAACTAAGAGGCCTTCAGACAGCTATAACCAACTTCAACATTTATTTATTCTAATATCATCTGCTGTGTTCATTGCATATATTTTATCAGCATGCCTCTATGAAACAGTCCACCGCACAAAAGCAGGGCTGAGACACAGAGCAAAAGCCATTCCAATAAATGTAATTAGTACTGCAGCAATACCATATGTACTAAATGTACTTCACTATGAAAGCTTACACTGATCACTGCAACATAAAAATGTCCATTAAAATAACATTAATTGTATTTATTAGTACTGTGTTTCAGAAGATTCTAACTACAGTGTTGTCTGTACTCTATTAACAAAAGACAGGACGTATCCAATTTTACAGAAATTCTTACCATTCAGCACTGTCCAAATCAAAGGAGGAAGTTTAAAAATAAAATTTTAGTCCATTTAAGATGCATGCACTGATAGTAGCCAAAATATCCTCCAAATGTAACACCAGATAAAAGTTTGCTGCATGAAAATGATTACAATCTTTTTCCTCTACTTTCTCCCAAGACAAGCAATCTTTGATTGCAAAGTACTTTAAAAAAATTTTTTCTTTACTGAATATTTGGTGTTAAATTCAGATCAATATGGACTAAGGCATATACTTTCAATTGAAAATACAGGGCAGACTGCCATAGTTGCAGTTCTCAAATGCACACACCTAACCGAACTGTTTATTTGCAAGATGACAGATAATGACACAACTATTTTCCTAGCAAATTGAGGCACACGTTGCCAATATTTCCTAATGAAACCTTCACTAAATTCATTTAAGTCTTGAAAAACCTGTTCTGTTTTATAGTACATTCAGATTAAATATGAGGTAAATATATAATTTCCTATGGGTTTTGGAATCATAAACATAAAGCTTCATCCAGCAGTCTGTTTTACGTGGTATGTATACAGTTCTTTCATTCCAGGAACCTGCAGAAGACTGCAGAACCTGAAAAACTTTGCTATTACTTTTAAAAGGTGAATAATCACACTAAGCATGACAAGATGATTACAGTGCTAACCATGGAATCTGATTTATCTTTTAAAAGATCAGTTTAAATCATCAGAAGTTGCATTTGGTTTTATTGGAGATTCATCATATTGAAAGCTTTTTGAAGCAAACAACAAAAATAGTTTTGTTTTAATGTTAAGAAGGGTCAGACTAATAGACATAAATTATTTTAGTGCCTTAGTGCACCAAACACCTGTGTGCAGCTTTCAATGAAGTGGCTGAATTATAGATAGTTTTAGTTTTGAAAAAGCAAAGCAATTTAGCATAAAGATGTAGATGACTTGTCAGATGTACTTAGCCCAATGAAATTTGTGCTTGTGTAAATATAGAGATGTTAACATCAGCCAGAAGGTAGGTCCAAACTGAAACTGCAGATTCCTAAACATGGTCTCGGCAGTTCCCAGCATCTTCCCTATATACTGACATTTCATACAACTGCACCATACAGTTTTGGCAAATGAGTAAATTTCTAGCTTGACGTCAACTGTGCTGTGATTGCATGACACTGTTGAAAGAGGACTTGGGATAATGTATATTTATTTCTGGAATGAACCAGCATACCTGACAATCAGAGGAAAAAAACAGATAAATTTAATTTAACCTTAAGTAATTACAAATTTAAGTATTAATCTCCGATTAGTACTTCCATAATATCTCATTAGCAAGTGAACAACTTCCATTAGCATCAGCAGATATTTAAACTGGACAAGGACAGAACATTTACCTTAAGTCAACATCGTTCTCTGACTTAGGTGTGTTTTATGGGGTGTTTTTCCCCTTCTCCAAAGGACACCACAGGACAACAAGACACAGCTTCACATTCTGGCTTTACAGACTCGGCCATATGTTGAAATTGCTGTACTCTTGAATTACTTTTTCTCTATTAGATATTTTTTGAGTTTATTCCCCAGACTTTATGTATTTGTGAGGATATTGTCTCTGGAACTTATCATGATCCCCACTCTTTAAGCAATCACTGACTCCACAGCCTTAATTATATATACTGAAGCATACTAATCAAACATGGAATGGAAGTCTATCAGGGAAGCAGAATTTAACCACCAATTCTCTGTAAGCTACAAGGGTCCTTGTTTCAGTAACCTCAGTCAAACTCAGTCAGTACATACTTTTATTCTTTCAGCAATCAGCTTATCTGACTAGAAGAAACAGAATGCACGAAAACTGTGCTGTTATTCATAAAGTAAGAGACATTGAAGTAGGAAACACATCATTAGTTCTTTGCAGAAAAGAATTCCTAGCCTTAGTAAGCTTTAATTTTCATATAGATTTCTGTGCTGTCCTTTACCAAGCTATGGAAACATAAAAATTCAAGTAGGTATAGCTGAGTAGTTTAGCACATATGCAACAGATTCAGTTTTAATTACTACAGGCATTCACAAATGGGTTTTTTAAGCAATTACAGAACCTTC